>NC_141604.1:43698319-43854858 GCF_047967505.1 Dipteris shenzhenensis
CCATCACGGCTTCCTCCCCCGTGGTGGCAACCACGTGGCACCACACCATAGGGCATCACAGCAAGGTGTTGCTCTCTCGTTGCCACCAAAGTCACACAGGGCGAATTCGAATCCCTGCCCCCTCCAATCCAAAGTATGTTTGCCTTCATCAACCACATAGGCACGGTTGAGGCCTCGCTTGGATGCAGCCTAAGGTGCGTTTCACATGCGGGCACCCACCCATCTACAAACACGCTTCCAACTAATGAATGAAGTCATTGTGGAACTTCTTTTTGAAGGTTCATTTCTCTCTTGCCCTTCCCCTTTGAAGGGCATTTGAGTCTTCAAATTTAGGGACTCACCTTGAAGGGCATTTGAGTCTTCAAATTTAGGGACTCACCCTTCCCATCTCAATAGATTAAGAGTGGATATACACCGCCCAATATGTGCTAATGTGAGAGAAGGGCCCATGTATTGATTTTTTTAAATAAACATAATAAGTTGGCCCACTTCGTCAAGGAAGTGTTCAAAACCAAATGTCAACATGATTTTTGGATGGGCAAGGCTTGCCCACAATGATGGACGCTCCCTACGCCCGTACAGTGGGGAGCGTGTTCCATCAAGTGACTCATCAAAATCGTCACATTCGGCTTGCGAAAGTTTTCTGAGGCTAAGTTGATCTCAATGTGCTCTGCTACACTGTTGGTCGTTGCCCATACTTGAGTGCTTGGTTTGTAAGGCCCTAATAAGGTCAAACTTCAAGGGCAATGCCACTAGACTCCACGTCACTAGTTTGCTCAACCACAATTTTTTACCCTAGAAGATGGACAAGATGCACGACTGAGATTCTCTCTCAAATCAACCTCATGCACCTGCGCCTATCCTCGCACCTATGCAACCTGATCATGATCTACACTATGGGTGAATGAAAGGGCAAGTGATGGTGGTTCACACTTTAGATGGCAATGAATACCGGGGCGAAAGAGCTTTCCAAGAAGTGTCTACACACACAAAGCCCTCAAAACAAAACATAAAGAGCAAGCTTCACATGCAAAACTCAAGCACATCCCTACTCCCGCAAGCAAAAAAGGAAAACCGGGTTGTATACATCCATCTTGATAGGTTTTGAACCCATGCTTCAATTGTGAATAGGCTTATATGCTTACCCTTGGGATCCTTGGCTCCACTTGTGAGGAGGTGTATACATCCTCTTGCAACTGCACTATGAAATGCTTTATGTACCCCTCCTTAAGTTGCACCAAATAAGTAGAGGGTGCTTCACAAAGATATTTTTGGATTTTCTACGATGAAATTTTACTTTATTTTTTTTGGGCAAAAAGATTTAGGGGGTAACGAGTGGTTAAGGAATTATGTATGGCAAAGTTATCAACCTCTATTCTTACTCTTTTTCACCTTAATATTTATATGCATCGTCATCAAATTATGAGGACCAAAAGTGGACTACCACATTGCTAGTGATAAGCACCACGTTTGGGTTCTCTCCTCATGATAAACCACTGCTTTTGTGTACTTCAATTCCTTTTAGTGATAACAATTGCATCACATGTGCTTGCTTTTGTTGAGGTTTTGTTGATGTTTATTTAGGGTCTTAGCCATTGTCTTTTGACTCTTTAGGAAATTCCAAGTAGAAAGATCTTTGCCTAGAATTTAAAGAAATGATCTCTCTTGCTCAGCTTTTTCATAATCCTCTTTTTTCAAAAGTAAATATTGTTACCGGTCTGGCCCACTTTGGCTGGTCTCTAGTAATACAGTGTCATCCAACCCTAGTTGGACATGGCACTGGAGTTAGGCATAGAGTGGAGGTGGAACTAGCCACATTGGGAAAGGTATTTCCACATTGAAGTGGTATCCTAGTAGAGCATCTTGGCATTTATGAGGGCCACCCACTTGTGCAAGTGGATAGATGGAACCATTGAGAGGACAATGTTGGAGTCTCCTCCTATTTGTATGCTCACCCATTTTTGAATTATTCATACATTGATGTATTGAGGATTCATGGTTTGAGTTGATGCCTATATTGGCTAGCCCAATTTCATGAGTCTCTCTCTCCCTCATCTTCTCTTGATATGCTTTTGACAAGGAAAGACCTTCCTGTCACCACTTGGCACTCCTGGCATTGTTATCCATAGCCTCTCTCTCTAGTGACAATAGCGAGAGCTCTCCTTGCAGCTTTTCAGCCATCGCTTAGCACAGCCACCGCTCTCTTCATCACAGCTTGCCAATGTTCATGGGCTACCACCACCACTCAAACGTCCCCTAGTGACTATGTGAGCATCCGTGTTAGCTCTTCAATCGCGAGGGTCTTCACTCACAAGGCCTTGAATGCCAAGAGTTTTGAGCAAAGCGACAAAGAAGCTCTTTCTCTTTTTTTAAGAAATCAACATACACGTCTTCATCACCATTTGGATACGAGTTCATGCAATACTATCTTTAAATAGCACCAACAAATCTCATGGCTACATGAGCGATGTCGTGCAATTCATGAAGCTTTGCCTAAAATGGCGCTTTGTCTCTTAAGAAGGCCTCTCTTTCCCTAAGGTTTCCAACACCTTATGGCCTAGTAACACATGGCGGGCTTCAATAATATATGGGTTTCTTGCCGATTGAATCCTTGCTGGTGAATACTAGACACACGAGGAAGCCACCCACCAGATAGATAGATTCACCTTTTCCTCGTGTGTCTACTATTCCCCAATTGAATCCTTGCTGGTGGGTGGCTTTCTCGTGTGTCTAGTATTCACCTTTTCCTATATTGATGATGATCTCTACTATGATCCAGAGGATGAGTACCTCGCTCTGCTCTGCTGCTAGTGGTCGACCCAACCGATAGTTTTTCTAGGCATTTGGGATGCCCCTAGCCTCACATTGGAATTTCCATTAGTTTGGTCGGATGCCCCTTGTATTCCTAATGATTTGGATGACCATATCTTGTGTCTCTCCCTCCATGGCAATCCCTTTCTCCCACCCTACCTGCCCCTTTGTCACATTGATTAAGATGCTTCCTCCATTATTTCAGGATCCTTGGATGTGAGGATGGGCATGATCATTACCTAGTATCAAGGACGTGCGTGGGTGTTTGTGCGCTATTAGTGTTCCAATTACCTCTATTTTTGGCTCTACATATTCATCATCAACATACAAGCCACCTTCCTTAAAGGCCCTACACGTGCTTTCTGATGCATTAGGAGGATGGAGCAGATTTCTTTAACAATGGATTCATGGTCCTTTGATATTATATCTCTTTGTCTCGATCATGATAACAGGATGTTTTAGTGGTTATGGAGCACCCACATGCAGTTGCTAGAGCTTTATCGACAGACCCGATGAGTGATCAGCCCCTCTCGGCCTATTTTGCGAATGGTCTGACTATTCGCCCAATGTGACTCCTCGTGAGTATTTTGCCTGCCTGATCCACATACTTGCCTGCTTGCCTACCTGCCTAATCCACATACTTGGGCCCCAGACTTGATCCATGTTGGGTTTTATTTATGCAACACGCACCGATTATGATGGCTCACATTATATTTGATGGGTTCTTAGCCCCGGCGACTAGTCCAAAAATGATGTATACCTTGAGTAGCTCCCTTATGACTTCTCCCCAAGCCTTGTAATAATTGCTTGGATTTGCATCTGGCCCTTACGTGTGCCAAAGTGTTACCAGTCCAGCCCACCCAACTCCAATGAGTCCGGATCCAATAACATGATGTCATCCCGGACATCGCATCGAAGTTAGGCATAGAGTGGAGGTGGAGTTAGCCACATTGTTAAAGGTATCTCCACATTGGAGTGGTATTCTTGAGGGAGCATCTTAGCATTTTATGAGGGCCACCAACTTGTGCAAGTGGATGGGAGAAGACATTGCGGAGATCATTGGAGTCTCCTCCTATTTTTATGTTAACCTCTTTTTTTGAATATTCATGGATTGATGGATTGATTGAGGACTCATGGTTTCAGTTGATGCTTGCCTTGGCTCCCCCAGTTTCATGAGTCTCTCTCTCCCTCATCATCTTTCAATACGCTTTTGGCGACAAAAGACCTTCCCATCAACAGATACCTTTGAGTTTGGGGTTTCTTAGGCTACGTCTAGGAAATGCCCTTTTTAAGTTCCCCCTTTCTTTTTGAATTGGGAAAGACCTCTCCATCATCTCATCATAAATCTAGGCATACTTTATATCTTTTTCAAAGGTTTTGGGAGAGTTTATTCGCACCTCTACCTTATAATTGTCTTTTAGACACCTCAAAAAACCTCTTATTTTTTAAAACTCATTAGTGGCTTTTAACTTCAGTGTTGCTTCTCTATAATCAACTCTATATTGGACTAGAGAATTTTTGCCATACTATAGCCATCCCAAGCTTCCCATGACCCTTCAAGGTCACCTTTAGGTAAAATTTTATTTAGGAATTCCTATTCAAACTTGGGTCAATACTGTGGGACCTTGGCTGATCCATAATTTACAAGGAAAGACTAATTTTTAGGAGTTATATTCCTAAGTCTATGGAAATTTTACCATTTTTATAAGACCATATTTATAGCATCCTTGTATCTCTCTTTTTCTTCCCTATTATAAATTAGTGGTTTTAGTTCTCTCAACATGTTTGAGGTTTCTCTAAGTTGAGAGGTAGATGCTTCAATTCAATGTGAATGAGTTGGCATTATTTTAATAGGACATATAGAAATTTAGAATCTAATAACCTGGAAATTGCTTCAGCTAGAGCATTTAATGAATAATTAACAAATTCTAATTGAGTTTTTATAGTAGGGGTATGGTTTTATACTTGTGTGAATTCCGAATAAGGAATTTAATAATCACCATAATCTACTTCCTCCAAATCCACAGATTCTTCATGGGTATCTTCCTCAATAAGTGCTTTTACTTTTCTTGTTGTTTCATCACTTTTGTTAATTGACCCTTCATGCTTTAGACTTGTGATGGAACAAGGTTTTTTAGAAGCCAATAAAGAAAAATCTTTATCTAAAAAGGATAATGCAATGTCTACATTGTTGTTATCTGTTCAAGATCTTGGTTTTTAACTTTGAAGCCGATGTGATCTCCTTTTTTATATACGAACTCATCTTTCATTCCTTCTTTCAAAAGTTAGTCTTCTCAATTGTGATGTCATATTACAATTTGATCTTCCTTGAGTAAAGCTCCTGCGAATGCCCTCCCCCTCCCCCGCTCCCGTCTACCCCCCTCGCGTTGCACGGCCCCCCCTCCCCTCCCCCTCCTCCTTCGCCGTCGCCTCTCGCCACGCCCCTCCGTCCCCCTCCCTTCCCTCTCCGCCCACCGTCCCCCCTCGCTCCGCTCCTCCCCTCTCCACTCTCCGTCCTCTCCCCGCCTTCCCCCCCTCGCGTTGTGCTACCACCCCCCCGCCCCCTCCTCCCCCCCGCTGCGGCACAACGCTGCCCCCCCTCCTTCCTTGCCTCTCCTCCCCGCCCCCCCTCGTGCTGCGCTGCCACATCCCCTCCCTTTCCCTCCTCCTCTTCCCTGCCCTACGCTGCGCTGCCCCCCCTCTCTCCTCCTTCCTTCCCCCTCTGCCACCCGATCCCTCTCCCCCCCCCTTCCCCGTACCCCTCCATCCCTCCCTCTTTCCTCCCCCGCCTCCGTACCACTCCCCCCCTCCTTTGTCTCTGTCGTTTCCTCACTCCCCTGCCTTTGGAGCGTTCGCAGTTTGTCGGTGCGGTATGGCGGCCAAGAGCCCGGAACTGGTGGCCCAGACGGACCCCCCCCTCCATCAGCCTACCGTGTAACACTGACAGAGCATCAGGTCTCCTTGGTGAAGCAGGACGCCACTGACTTCTCCCAGACATCCGTTTATGGGAGGGTCATTGGATATGCCCCTTCACGAGCAGACATGAGGGACTAGTTGCAATCCACCCTCTACCTTGAGGACAGCCACATTGAGGAGGTTGCACTCATGGGACGTGGTATCTTCTGGCTCAAGCTCTCCTCAGCACAGGCTGCGAGCGATATGGTCAGACAATCCCCTACTTCTGTGGGTGGGAAGATAATCCTTATGGTCCCATGGTATAGGGGTTTCAGTGTAGCGGACTTCGATGCCCGCTTCCGCATTCCTCGCCATCCAATTACCCTCATTTTCCCAGGCCTCGCAACCGAGCTTCGCCCGATCATCAAGGACCTGGGGGCGCACTTTGGCTGGCTCATGCAAGACACCTTCATTGATGCGGTGGCAGCCCAAGGGGTGCCACGTGTCAAAGTGGCAGTCCTAGATCCACAGAGTATCCCCTCGGAGTTCGAGATTGAGACGGACACAGGTGTGGTGACTCAGCGCATTATGGTCACTGGTCGCCCAGATCAGTGTCTGAGATGCCACGGCTTCGGGCACCAGGCATGCTCCTACCCTCGCTTCATGAGGACAGAACCTCAGGTTGCCCTCATCCAGGCAACTCAGGATCCCCCCCACCAAGAATTGACACCCCCTCCCGAAGGGGAAGGCTGGACTGAGGTCAAAAGAAAACGGAAAGGAAACAAAGCAGGACCAAAAAAGCCTTCCCATCTACAGCAAGAGCCCCCCCCTGTGGTCACCAATCAGCAGCAGCCCGGTAAGGGGAAGGAGAAAGGGAAGGAGAAGATCAGCCAGCCTCCCCCTCATCCTTCACCCTGCCCTCCCTCCCCTCCCCCCTCCTCCTCGGTCCCCCTACCTCCACCCCCTCCAGGATCCCCCCCAGCATCGGTGGTTTCTGCTCCCCTCTCTCCCTCGAGCATGATCCCGAGGGAACCCCCCTCTCCGCCTGCGCCACCTGTGGCCCCAAAGCCAATGCAGACCTCCCTCGCGCCTATCCCTCCTGGCCCGACGGAGGGGAGAGGCCCTTCCCCGCAGATGGCCAGCACCACTCCAGCTTGTTCGACAGCCAGCACCCCTCTCTCTGGTTCAGACTCCTCATCCTCGTCCCCACACCCAAGGGCTACTCCTAGAGCTCTACCTTTGGAGTTTTACCGAGCAGGACCTTGGGTTAATTTGGAAGCAGCGGGTATTGGCTCCTTCCCTGCATGCCTAGACATCAGCATCTTCTTCCTCCGAAAGGGGGCGGAGGGTAAGGTGTCCATCCTTGCCCCCCACTATGGTCCTAGCTATTCCTTCACTATCACCAGTGACGGGAATGAGCAATGGACGAATGAAAATGTTTGGGAGACGATTCGAGATCAGTCCCAGGAGCAGGTGCAGGACTGGATCGGTAGCAGAGCAGCAGAGCTTCTTTGGCAGCAGTGGAAGGAGGGTGACGTTCGTCTGAGATGGCGCCACAGTGCCAAATGATTTCGCCTTTTGGTCATTATTCGGCCGCCTTTGGAGTGGGTCTACACGGAAGGCCTCCACTCGTGGAGGACCTCAGAGGTAGCGGGCTTCTACAGTATTTCCCTAGAGGATGTGTTTTCAAGAGGAGGAGTCCCTGAAGCACTGCCTTTGGAGCTGCTCGCATGCTCAGACAGTTTGGAAGGGAGTCATGGGGATCTTAGCGAGGGCTGCACCCGAGCTAGAACCGGTCACTTGGGGAGCCGTTTGCTGGTGCAGCACCGAGATGGGACATCACTTGGCTTATGAGTTCTCTAGGCAGGATCCAGTTTTCTTCATCACACAGGCCACCTGGGCATACATGGACAGCTTCCCTTGGCATCTGACAGAGACAGATGTAGGAGCGATGACTCGGCACCCAGTTTGGGAGATCATAGGGAGCATTGCAGGCTGGCATATCTGGACTTCCAGATGCATGCAGACCTTGAAAGATCAGGCTTCTTCTGCTACCCAGACCCTAACAGACATTTGGAGCACGATCATTCGCACGCTCAAGGGTCAGTGGGATCAGATTCAGGGGGAGTCCCGGGCAGGGAAGGAGAAGAGACGGCGCTTCCTTCGTGACTGGGACCACTGAGAGTTGTTCTTCCAGCACTCTGCTTAGAGTCTTCAGTGGCATTACTCCCCCCCACCGTGGCTGTTTGTCCACTCTCCGATGATTATGCCATGAGAGGCTTGTAATTAGTATTTTGGTTCCTCGGGCTGTATCCATTTTGTGATTGCAGCCCGCTGGCCTTTAGGCCCTCTTGTACTCTCGTTTTCAAGCAATATAACTAGCACTACTTTTTGCGAAAAAAAAAAAATGTGATGTCTAGTCCTCTTAATCTCAATCTCTCACATGATAGATCTTTACTTTTAAAAATAAGAATTTTTGTAAAGAAAGAAAAAGGAGAGGGGTAGAGAAAAACTTCATGAGGTGGCTTTTTACAAAGGTTATACAACCTTAATATGACGTGGCTATTTTTCCCTTTGTCTTCCCTCCTATATACAGGTCAATGGAAGTGTGAAGCACATTTATGGTAGCGCCTCACGACCAAAATTGGATTTCCCAGGGTTTTGATCCCCTTTCATTCTACACTAAACTATTTCATCATGCTTCATATATACATTAGATGGCAAAACAAGGTATGGTCTTAAGGCCTATAAGATGTGCAACTACTAGCAAAAGTTATAGTTGTGAGGCAAATTGCAAGTGTGGTCAGACGAGGTTTGCTTTGACTATGAATGTTAGCAAAATTACAAATGTCGAATTTGCAATTTACATTTTATGAAAAAACAAAGACCGAGCGATCCACAAATACACAGACTCTATAAACTTCTAATTTGCTTCTTGACTATTTTGGTACTTCTTTGCTTCACTATTTACTTTCTACATAACTTGCTTCTTCTAGCTGCCATTGCTTCATAAATGAAATGCCAACATGACATATTCTTCTTTTATGTCGTTCAACAACCTGTGCCTATGTTTGTGGTATTCTAGTTGTCATTGGGACATACAATCACTATAAAAATGTAGTGCTTACTGAGCTCTAATACCAATATCATGTCTCTTTGATAGCATAGAGGGGCTTTTCCTTTGAATATCACCCAGCCTTAGGTCCTAGTGATCCGTTGTCATCGTCATCTCTTCGTCTCTTCCCTTGAAACCTCTCTAAAGATGTGGAGATCTCCCTAGAACCCACCCCTAAATTGAGTTATTTCCACTTGGGACACTCTTATATGACTACAGCCATTAGTGTCCCACTCTTGCAACCATTGTGAAGCCTTGATGGTTTCGTTCCTTTTCATAATCAAGCCATATGCTTCCACAATTATGATTGATGTAACATCCAATAATCATCATCATTCTCATCCCTCCTTATTGGTCTCTTCTTCTTGGTTGTTGTCATCCATGTCGCCCTAGGCTGCACCTCCTTCTTTAGCACCTCTTTGGACATCCCTTAAGTTTTTAACCCCTTGCATCTCCTTCTTAACACCAATGTGAGGGTGTTTGACTTTAAAGTTTGGAAAAAAAGGAAAATATGAAGAGTCATGCATTCATGCACATACTTTGATGAGCCTGCGCAATGCAAGCTCAGCCATTCTCAATTTTTGCTCACACACAAACATGCTATTTCCAACATAATCACTTCAAAATGTACACATACATATAGAAAATTTGAGATCTTGCAACAAAACAAACTGAAGTAGCATCATTGAAACCAAAGTGGGATGTGCCAGCCTTTTATGGCCTCACTTCATTACCACCTATTGTTTCTTATTGAAGTTCAAGTTCCTTTTTAGCTCCTTTTTATAGCAAACTTCTAATCAAGTTTCATGAAAATTATTGCAATATGGATAATTTCTTCTCTGGCTACTTTAAATCATTATTGACCCCCCTAAATATAGGGATTTAATGGAAAGGTCATGGAATAAAAGGCTTGAATAAAGCAATTGATTGGATGAAGGTCGAGCATAAAGCAACAATTCAAAACAAAGCATGAGGTGATCCATTTCCAGGCATGCAAGTCATCTGCATCAAATCCTAGTGAAGCTAAACAATGGAGTGAGCAATCCATCGAGTGGAATGCTAGAGCTATAATGTTAGCTAGAGTTTTAATGCAAGTCAAGAGGCACCCACCCCACTGATAAAGTAGGCATAGTTAATGCAAATGCTTGGGGTGTACTACGTGCCAAGTCTTGTCAAAATGTGGGGTTAAAAAGGGAGACTAAGGGTTGTTAATTGTTGTTGTGACTAAAGAGTGAAGCCATGGACTGATAGTCAAGACTGCTAGAATGAAGGGTGCATCATGTATAGCTAAAAAATCCATTAACACGACATGAATGAAAACCAGGTAATGAATAGAAATCCTCTCTTTCCAGTATTTGTGAAAATTCGAGCAACTATTTGTATGCTTCCATTCCCTCATCCATTTTTATTCATTCATCATGCTACAGAATCTCATTCAGTAATCTGCTACTTGTACTCTATCTCAAATGAATGATTGATTAGGATATCTAGAAATGACACTTTGCCATGCAGATCCCAAAGCATAAACTGCCCAAGCAAATGAATTCATATGGAATCAAATAGCACAAACCAACTCAAAATCAATGTTAGGATCAATGGACTCAAAAACTTGTAGATGAAAAAGATATTAATAGAGGAGATAAGAATGTTAGATATCAATGCTCCACTCTCGTGTAACTACGCGGGAACCAGCTAACTCTACTTGTAAGCCCCCCATATGAGGAGAAGGCATTTGAGTAGCTCGGTTATCTGGTAGGTCCTGGTTTGGACACTAGATGGGGGCCATGTGTGGCCTGATGGCTGGACGACTTCAGATAGAGTTGGCACACCGCCAACTAGGCTACATGCAAGTGTGGGAAGGCATCCCTTGACTGACCGCACTGAGGGTAGACGGAGCATTTCTCGGGGCAGCCCACTCTCGGGTTACGGGGCCCGTTTGGAGCCTCAGATGATCTCGGATGGCTGTGGGCACCGATTCTATCGTATGGTCGGTGGCCTATTTTGGGACCGACCGCCAGTCGACCATTTTGGGTGGACTAGGTCGGCCACCCAATTGAGCCTAACCGACTACGATTGGTGGCTATATAAGAGCAAGATCGTGAAGCCCATTTCATCACTAGCTACAGCAACCTTGATTCCTTAGCATTCAGCCTCTGTCTTCTACTGTTTCCAACACGCCATCGAAGCTTCTTTCACAAGAGCGCATGGCAAGGAGGTAGCGCCATCTATTGTATCAATTCTAAAGTAATCAAATTTTTGATTCTCCATACTATCTTGTTTTCTCTCTTGCGTACGAGATCATGTTATCTGTTGAGCACAGACGTTGTATTATTTTCTTACATGGTATCAGAGCCTAGACTCTAGCAAGAAGATTTGGTAGTGTGTTTCTATTTGCGAGCAGATTGCGAGAGATGGCCCAGCCCGTAAGACTGCGAATCCCACCATTTGGCGAAAGCAAAAAGTTGGACGGCTCTAACTATCCTCTCCTCTCTGGAAGTTCAAGATGAAGACCATCCTAAGCGCATATGAGCTTTGGGACACTGCTACTGGGGTGGACGTGAGGCCGGTTCTGAGACCGAATCCAGCCAATGCAGGACAATAGATAGTACCAATTGCGAATGAGATTCTCGCGTGGACAAGAAGAAATGCAGATGCACTGTGTTCTATTGTCTATAGTGTTAGTGATTCCATCATGGCGGTAATTCAACATGTCACCACAACGGAGGAGGCATGGACGGTCTTGAAAAATCAGTACGAGACCACAAATCAGATGCGGTTGTCTGAGTCTGAAGCGGCAGAGAAGTTCATCACCAAGGTGAAGAATCTGCGCGATCAGATGACTGCGATTGGCATCGCCATCACCAACAAGAATCTAGCATGAAGGTGCATACGGATTCTCCCACCAAAGTATGACAGTCTTGTTACGGCGCTCAATACACAGAACAAAAATCCGCCCCTCAACTTTGAGGATTTCAATGCGATGCTTTTAGAGGAGGAGATGCGTGGAGCGGATCAAAGAAAGGTAAGGGTAAGGACTCTGGTAACCCATCTTCTTCTGATGATAAAAAGAGAAAGAAGAAGATCAAGTGCTTCTATTGCAACAAGGCAGGGCACAAGCAGAATGAGTGCCACAAGAAGATTGCAGATGAGAAGAACGGAGTGAAGAAAGAGTCCAGCAACAGCGCGCAGGCAATACCCATAGAGCTGTTCATCGCAATTGAGGAGATTTGCATGGAGGCAGTTCATGTACCTATAGATGAACCTTGGATCATTGACAGTGGTGCATCGCGCCACATGACTAGTCGGAAGGATTGGTATACCTCTCTACAGCCGGTAGGGAATGACATCATGGTAGCAGTCAGCAATGATGCAAAATGTCCAGCAAAAGGAAAAGGTACGATTGCTCTCAAGTTAGATGGAGTTGTAAAACAGTTGTCCGATGCTCTTTATGTGCCAGATATCAAGAGGAACTTGTTGTCCGTTTCTGCGATCACGGATCGGGACCTCAAAGTTCAATTCGATAAGAATGGTGCGCAGATACTGGATCTTCAAGGAAAGGTCGTTGGTAAAGGTACACGGGCGTAACAACATTTACAAACTCTCAGCTTTCAGTGCTCGAGCGGATGTGAAGAAAACTAAGCTATGGCATGAGAGGTTTGGTCATCTAAACCTTAGTTCTTTGAAGGAGATGCATAAAAGTGGAATGATTGCAGAATTTCAGATCTACCCGATGTATGTGAAGCTTGCATGATGGGCAAGCAGCATCGGCAGCCCTTTCCTAAAGAGGCCAGCAGAGCAAAGGCTCCTCTGAAGCTCATTCACACGGACCTCTGCAGAAAGATGGAGACGGAAGCTTTGGGTGGTTCTTTCTACTTCATGATGCTGATCGACGACTACAGTAGAAGGATATGGATATACTTCCTAAAGATGAAAGACGAGGCTTTCAGTAGGTTCAAGGAATGGCATGTAATGGTCGAGAAAGAATCGGGGAGGAAGGTGAAGAAGCTAAGATCAGACAGAGGTGGAGAGTTCACATCGACTGAATTTGAAAGTTACTGCAAAAGTCATGGAATCAAGAGGCAGAAACCCTCGCCACATACATCACAGCAAAATGGAGTAGCAGAACGCAAGATGCGCGTTATCTACGAAATGGGCCAGAGTATGATGAAAGGGAAAGATTTGCCAAAGACTTCCTAGGCTGAAGCATGTAACACTATAGTTTACATCCTCAATCGTAGCTACACGAAGGCTGTGAATGGGATGACTCCACTGCAAGCCTTTTCTGGTAAGAAACCTTCAGCTGCACATTTCAGAGTTTTTGGATGTGACTATTTTGTGCATGTCCCTGATGCTACCAGAACCAAATGGGAACCGAAGAGCCGGAAGTGTATTTTCTTGGGCTATAGTGAAGAGGCAAAGGGTTACCGTCTCTATAACCCTGTTACCAAGAAGGTAATTGTAAGTCGCGATGTGGTCTTCTTAGAACAACCGCATCAATTGGAGGAGGATGCTTCCTTCCCATACCCAGGACTAGGATATCCATCCAGTACCACCACCAATAGCAGACCAAACTCCCCCAACGGTGCTTGGGAGGATTCAAGACAAAGAAGATGAAGAAGAGCCTGCAAAACCACAATGGCAACGGCCATTCCCGAAGTGGGTAAATCAGCTTTTGGATCAGAGAACCTCCAGCAATTGAGGAGGAACCATCCGAACACCGCTGGTCCAAGAGATTAGAGGAGCAAAGAAGGGCACAGGAACCTTGGTCAACTATGCTTTGATGACAAAAGTGATCTGTGCTGATGAACCCAAGTGTCTTGAAGAGGCACAAGGCGATGATAGGTGGATGGAGGCTATGCAGTCGGAGTATGGCTCCATAATGAAGAACAACACTTGGGACCTTGTGGATCGACCACCAAAGCGCAAGGTAATCGGAACCAAGTGGGTGTACAAGATCAAGTACAAGTCCGACGGCACGTTGGATATAAGTACAAGGCTCGGCTCGTGGCAAAAGGATTTGCACAGGTACATGGTTTTGATTATCAAGATACTTTTGCTCCCACAGCTTGGCTAACCACAATTCATAGTGTTTTGGCTTTAGCTGCCCAAGGAAGTTGGCCCATGTTTCAGATGGATGTGAAATCTGCCTTTCTGAATGGAGATCTCAAGGAGGAGGTATGCGTGGAACAACCACCAGGTTTTGAGATCCCCGATTGAGAAGGTAAAGTCTGCAAACTGAAGAAGGCACTTTACGGGCTGAAACAGGCCCCACAAGCGTGGTACCAACAAATTGATGCCTACTTTCTGCAAAACGGGTTCAGAAGGAGCCCATCTGATGCAAATTTGTATATCTTCAGAGAAGGAGGCAGGTGTATGATCGTGGTCCTTTATGTGGACGACCTTGTCATAACAGGGAACCATGAAGAGAAGATCTCACAGATGAAGCATTTGCTAGGAAGAGAGTTTGAAATGACAGACCTCGGACTGATGCATTTCTGTTTGGGGATTGAAGTTTTAATCGAACAAATCCTAAGTATGGCACCATGGTTTATGATGAGCTGGAAAAACTCTTAGATGCCGAATTCATCTACAAGATAGAGCACACTGATTGGGTTTCACCCATCGTCATCATTCCTAAACGCAACAAGAAGCTCAGAATATGCGTAAACTTAAAGAATGTGAATGCTACCACAATTAGGGATCATTATCCCCTACTCTTAATAGAAATAGTGTTGGAAAAGGTGGCACGTTCTGAGATATATAGCTTCTTGGATGGCTTCACTGGATATAACCAAGTGCAAATTGCTCCTAAAGACCAATCAAAAATAGAATTTGCTACAGAATGGGCTATTTTTGCCTATAGAGTCATGCCATTCGGCCTTTGTACTGCCCCGCAGCGAGTCATGTTCACAGCTTTCAAGTCATTTTTGAATAATTTATTACAGGTGTTCTTGGATGATTTGTGCATCCACTCGAATAAAAAAGACCACTTCAAATGTCTTGAAGCAGTACTAATCAAATGCAGGGAGTATGGCATCTCCCTAAATCCAACAAACTGCCAGTTCATGGTCACCCACGGAGTTGTTTGGGACACATCATTTCTCAACATGGGATTGCAACAACTGACATGGACAAAATCAAAATCATCATGGAATTGCCTCCTCCTATAAATTCCAAAGTTGTATAGGTCTTTATGGGACATACCGGCTATTATAGAAGATTTATCTTGCGGTATGCCATGATAGCCAGACCACTTTACAAATTATTAGTGGAATTCTTATGGATAGAAGAATGCGACCAAGCCTTTGAGTTTTTAAAGTGGTGCCTAATCACAGCACCCATCCTTATATCTCCCAATTGGGATATTGATTTTCAT
Organism: Dipteris shenzhenensis; assembly: GCF_047967505.1. NCBI lineage: Eukaryota > Viridiplantae > Streptophyta > Polypodiopsida > Gleicheniales > Dipteridaceae > Dipteris > Dipteris shenzhenensis. The sequence continues at coordinate 43,713,517 of NC_141604.1, forward strand.
GTTCATACTGATGGATCCAAGTATGCAATTGGGAGTGTGCTTTGTCAACCTAGTGAACATAAGAAAGACTACCCATTCTACTTCGCCAGTCGACAACTCAATGATACAAAGATCAACTATACCACCATAGAAAGAGAAGCCCTAGCAATGGTGTATAGTGTTAAGAAATTCTAGCACTATATACTGGCAAATGATTTTGTCTTCTACACTGACCATCAAGCATTGCTTTATCTTGTGAACGGTCCATGTACAATAGGAAGAATAACCAAATGGCTCCTCTTGCTTCAAGAATTTAACTTCAAAATAGTGGCCCGCAAAGGTGCCCAACACTACATTGCTGATCACACGTCTCGTGTCAAGTCGAGAGAAGAATCCACTGGAGTAGAAGATGACTTGCCAGATTCCACACTATTTTAGATAGATGTTGTTCCAGATTGGTGTGGAGATATCATTGGTACTTAATGGCAAGATGACCACCCCCAAAAATGAAAGCAGTGGATGCCAGAATACTAATTTTAAAAGTTGCACCCTATCAACTCATTGCAGGACAATTGTACAAGATGGGCAAGGACCAGGTTTTAAGAAGATGTGTAATGCCTCATGAGATCATGCCAATCCCGAGTGAAGTCCATGAAGGCATTGTAGGTGGACACTTCAAAGAGAGATGCCTATGAATATGTCAAAGGCTGTGATATATGCCAATGGAATACTAAACCCCAACACAAGGACTTCAATCCCCTAACAACAGTTGTTGCACAAAAATCATTTGAAAAATGGGGGATTGACTATGTGGGTCCAGCCATCTAGCAGGCAGCAAAGGGAACACAGGCATGCTACATCATTATGGCCACTAATTACTTTACCAAATGGGTTGAAGCTAAAGTAGTCAGAAAGGCAGATGCCAAAAGTATAGCAAGATTCTTATACGAGAATGTGATCACCTGATTCGGATGCCTCATTGAAATTGTGTTGGATAGAGGCACACATTTTGTCAATGAGGTAATCCAAGAACTCTTGTCTAGCTTTATGGTAATCCATAGAAAAAGCACACCTTGCTATCCCCAAGGGAATGGATAGGCTGAATCCACCAACAAAATATTATGCAATATCCTCACCAAGGTAGTAGAACCACAGCGTTTTGATTGGGCAAAGAAACTAAATGCAGCCTTATGGGCATATCGAACCACACTCAAGGTCAGTACAGGGAACACACCTTTTCAATTGGCATACGGCCTTGAAGTTGTGGTCCCACTAGAATTTGTAATACCAAGCCTATGCATGGCCATACAGGAAGGCATGGGAGATCATGCATGCTTGAAAGAAAGACCCTATCAATTGGAGAAGCATACAGAGACAAGATTAGTCGCCTACCATGCCATGATAACAGAAAAACGCAGAAGAAAGGCTTGGTTTGATAGAAATCTTAAAGCTAAAGACATCAAGGAAGGTGACTTGGTCTTGTTATACAATGCCAAAATACAAAAGGGCAAACTCAAGTATCTAGTTCAAGGACCCTATCAAATTAGAAAGATGAAGCTGTGGTACTAGAAACATTGGATGAAGTCCAATTCAACACAACAATAAGTGGGAGCCGATTGAAGTGCTACTACTTCAACACGCAAGCCATCCCCGACAAAAATGAAGATTTAGGAAACCCAAGTCTTCCTTAGGATTAGATTGTATCATGAGCACTCACTTGCATATGTACATCTTTGCACATATAGATAGCAACAATCGATTTCAACCTCGGGCTCAGAAGTGATGCCTGAGTTCTAGCTGCCCTATGAAATCCCAGCAATAAAAAAATAAGTATATAGCTAGTCCATATCTAGCTACTAGGTCACGTGCACTCACACACTTTCGCTTAGACACATAGTCGATTGCATGAATAATTGTGCCACACAGTTTCATTCCACACTCTCAAAGCATGTGTAAAAATAAGATCTCTCACAAACACACACAAATGTCATACCTGCATGCCAGCTAATCTAATGATCAATGGTACACCATATGCACATGGATTGGATGCAGGTTCAGAAACAATACTGCCACTAAAGAGGATGTGCAAAAAGAGCCCACTGCCTCAACCATGAGACCCCCTCCAAAGTTCGCAGCCATCTACATCCTCTCAACCTCGGTGGACCATAAGCATTTGCAGAGGAGGATTTTGTGCATGACATGGAAACCCAAATCCCACCCCAGTCACCACCGGCCTACACAACCATTGACGGGTTCCAGTCAATAGAACGTGTGTGGCCACCTACATTGACTTATGCTCTTTCCAATGCAACAACAACTTTTATAGAGCAAAGGGGTCTCAGCAGTTTGTATGAGAGCCTAAAATCCTTGGAAGACAGTCCTACAATGACCACATACATCAAGGACTTTCTCCATTCTTACCACTCCAGCAATGCACAAGTTGGCAAGTATGGCACCATCACTATACATCAGAGCCCACTCAACATTATCCTTGAAAGTACAGTCATTCAAAGGGCCTTCTCACTCCCAACACAAGGTGCCAAATACCCTACAAGGCCTATCGATGCTAAATTTCTCGAAGTACAACCTCTCCTCACCAAGGGCACAATGCACCATAGGGATGGCATATTACTTTGCACCATCATTAACCCTTGCCTCAAGGAAGCAACACAATTCATATCCACAATCTTGGAGGTTAAGTGCAGAAAGAATCAATCTCTTCCACTCTCCACATTTGTTTTGCTGAGTAGGAAACTAAAGCAAGACTGGATCCAGCACTTAGTCATCTTCTTCACAAAAAAATTGGATGGTTCATCAGGCCAAAAATGTAAAAATTCCACACTTATTGGCTGTAATCATCAAAAAAGAGCTACATGAATGAGAAATGACTTTGCCCCAGTCACCAAAACCTATTGAGGAGTTGCTCACTGGCATGGGAGCCGTCACCAACTTCTCCTACTATCACATTGGTAAATGTGGATACCTCAGAAGAAATGCCTATTCTGGAGGTCAAAATTGAGGAATTGCCCCACGAGATGCTACATCTTGGTGCATGACTACAACCAAAATATCTCCAACAATAGCAACAACTAGATCTTGAGGCAAGTTTGGCATCAGATCCTGAGACAAGATCGATACCAGAGCCTGAGGCTAGATTGGCACGAGTACCACCCATTGATGCCATGCTAGTCCATGAGCCACAAGGGGAGCTAGTGCCAGATCAACAGTATGATTAATGTACCCAAGTGACTAAAATACCATTGGAACAACACCCCACAAGTACAATAGAATCATCAGGATGGCGACATGGGCACCAACTGTATCAACAGTATCACTAATCCTCATCACTGTTTGTCATTCTCCATCATCAAGCTAGCCAAATGATCCAAATGTCCGAACTATTCACTAGCTTGGCCAAGGAGGAACATGCAAGAGAATTGGACAGACAGACTACAACAAAAATCAAAGACCAATTCTAGGCAATTGCCAGAGAGGTCAAATCACTTCAAGTGCAAATAGATAAGGAGGTTGAAGAAGTGCGCATGAACCAAGCTCTCCAAGCTCAAGAGAAGGCAATGATGGATGTGACCTCCAAGCTCCACCAAAGCCAAATACAACTGATAGCAGTAATACAAGCAACGGCAATCCTACAGACCAACTATAACTCCTTTACCTTCGCACATTCTCAGCAAACGGAAGCACTGGCACAAGCTCGACTCACTCTAACCCACAAAGAAAAAGAGCGCCAAGATTGCCAAGACAAGCTTGAAGACATGCAACAGTCTTTGGTAGAATGCACATTCAGCATTGAAGAGCTTTACAAGGGAATGCAGAATCTTAAAGGACCAACTTGCTACACTTAAGAGGCCAGCACTTCACAAGCACAAGTCTTGGACCAATGGTCCAATACCCCTAAAGACATTCCTCAACAGGCGAAGGTCACCTTGCAAATGAGAAAGCTTAAGGAGGCATATGCATCCATCTACCATAAATATAAAGAAAAAATGGATGAGATGCAATCCCAAAAGATAATCATCTCCAAGCTTGAACTCCAATTGCTAGTGCACAACAATGAGGCAATGGAAGACAACACCAATGAAGCCCCACTCCAATGCACAATGGTGGTATACCAAGAGCTTGTAGCTACTCTACAAGTGAAAGATCACCTCAACAAATGAGTGCTTATAGTGCTTATCCAATGGAAGCAACTCCAAATCAGAATCATATCTGCTCATCCAACAATCAAATGGGAATGTTCCATAGGGACCAAAACTCTGCGCATAATTTTCCAAGACTTGTCCAAAAATGACAAAAATATATTTTGCCTATCTACACATGTCGGGTTTATAGCACTCACGATGGATGCTTTCATCACATATGTATGCCTCATGGGTAGTCCTCCCCTCAGGGTTATTGCTGGTTTGTTGCCATTGCTACACAGGCCATCACTATTATTTGCAAGGCATGACATAACCGACATCCCACCCTTGTAGCTGATGATCCCATCGCACCAGAAAAAAGAAGTGTTGGAAGATGACATGGCCTATCTCACATCCAACTTCCCATATCTAAGCACTCTCTCTGCCAACCTCAAAACCTCACTTCCCCTTGCTGCTACCACCCTCTTAACCTTCCCTGAGCTCCATACTAACATCTATTCCCTTCATCGTCTCTTTGCTCATGCCTCTCACCATTTTCAACTAACCCACAATAGTCACAAACTTTCGAGCCCCTCACACCTAGCTTCTTCCCTTCCCTTGCTAATCCTACCCTTGAGGATTACCAAGCTACTCAAACCATTTGCCGAGTTCTTCCCCCCCTCCCCTATGCTCCCCCTTCCACAACTAATACTCTTCCATATTTATTCCCCATGTCCCCAGATTCTCTCCCTACCCTGTCATCACCTCCGACACTACTTGTGCTACCATCAGCAGAAAATGACACAGTATTTGATTTTGAATATCAGGATCCGAATAATCCAATTCATACTCCCATGCCAAGTTCCAATGATGGGTATGATTTTGATGAGATACCAATTCCCAGTAACCCCATCAAGGAATTTTGGAGCAAATATCCTCTTATGAAAACTCGAGGTGGATGGACCCTGGACAACTTCCCTACCAACCTTCGGCAGCATCAAATTAGTGAAGATTGGATAAGCAAGTTGGATCCCCAACTTGATTGGCGCCGTCCCAAGCTCTTTGATGTAATCTTCTTAAAAGAATACCTGCATGCACCTCCATGTCTCAAAACCCTCTATGCAATTCCACGATGTCACAGATGGGAAGCCAACATACACACTTTGGGTGAAGATCGCACCATTGATTGGCCAATGATCCAACCATACTCTGGTGTAGAATGGAATATCCAAGGCACAATGATCTGAGCACTTCAGTAGCATGAGCAAATAATGTGCGACAACATTGATCGCTTCCTTCGCCTAAGTGTTATCTTCTGCAAAACATTGGAATACATTCTGGAGGTCCCCAGTCACCTTGATCGCCATTTGCCTCCACTCAGTTTCAATCCCAATGAATGGATCCATGCTCAGAGTACAAGTCGACAGTACAAGTCGACTCTATCAAAAAGTCATCTTCTTAGAAGCACACCACGTATCTCTGTTCAAACAAATGGTGGATACAGGCTACCTAGAAACCGAGCAAAAATTGTATGGTGCCAAGGCTTTACAATATGATCGACTGGCATGACACAAGTTCCACAGCCACTGGATTACATGCATGGAAACCCAGCTATGTGATCCACAATAAGCCATAACCCAAGGATGGGTAATAAAATGGATCCGGGAGTATGTTGTCTTTGTGCTAACATGGACTTAGGGAGTACAAAATGTGTGTGTAGAGTAGCAAGACAAAGCTCCACTTATACTTACATAAGGGTAGGAATAATCTCTCTTAGGAATCCTTAACATGCAAGTTCTACTTGCAACTCCTACATGCAAGTCCTACATGCGACTCCTACATGCATGTTCTACATGTGAGTTCTACATGCAACTCCTACATGCAACTTCTATATGCAAGTTCTACATGTAGAGAGAGAATGTCTTACAATTCCTACATGCAGAGAGAGAAGCTCTCCAACTTGTATAAATACCCCATAATGGAATGAAGCCCATAGTCTTTGGTGCATTGTGTTGAGTTCTACTTTTGTATTCCAAGGAATTGTCTCAAGTGTCCTAACCTTGCAACTCCTCCTCCCCTCTCCTTCAACCTTGCAACCCATCCTCTCCCTCTCCCCCTCCCCCTCCTCCTCCTTCCTCCTCCTCCCTTCTCCACCTCCCTTCTCCTCCTCCTCCTCCCTCCTTCTCCCTCCTCCTCCTCCCTCCTCCCTCCTCTTCCTTTCTCCTCTCTCTTCTTTCCCCCCATGCTCTTACACCTTCCTCTCCCACTCCTATGCTCCCCCTAAACCCTTAGTTCCTCAACCCTTAACCTCCATGATCGACAAGGGAGATGAATTCTCCACCATGTACTCTACCCTGAACCTTGGAACCTCCTTCTAACCCTTGAACCTCTTCTAAACTTTGGAACCTCTCTCTAAACCTTGGAACCTCCCTCTAAACCCTGAACCTCCCTCTAACCCTTAAACTCCTCCTAAACCCTTTAACCCCCAATGAAGGTGAAAGTAGTCATTACCTCAACCATGATGATGCATGTTCCTTTCACACATGCATGCACTATGTTTGCTTACCACACTTCAACCTACGTCTCTCACCGGAATATGACTCGAGGTCCTAAGCTACACTTATACTACAAACGACAACACTGATATATCTGTAGGTGACAAAAAGCCTCGGAACCTTGCATACTGAGAGTACCCTGCTCTTCCTGTGGAAGCCGTGGGAAAGATCCAACACAGTGTGATGGTCACTCATTCAATATTTTTCTCCTTGAGAATTTCACGTTCATCAAACTTCATAAAAAGTTTGAGATGTCATTGACACTCTTCAAAAGTGACACCGTAAAGTTAAACCAGTCTCCTTTGTACTTCTTAAAGATCGACAAAAATATTTTTACAAGGATTATACACAGTGCTTCCCTTGTCAATTTCATACAACCCTTCAATATGCATAAAATATATCCAACATAATCATCCACTTGCTAGTTGAGTAGGCCTCTTAATACCCACACTTCTACAGGCTTTAGTAAGAGCACACAATTTGTCCTCTTATCCTTCAAGGTTGATTACATGGGATAAACACCAAAGAAATAAATTCAAATGCAATCAAAATTTAAAAAAATTGAATACCAAACATACCATGTCATGAGTACTATGTGATTCACCCCATCCATCCACCATGGCTTCAATGAACTCTTTCACTATGACTTTATATAGTTGCACATCCTCATTGTCTATGGGAGACTTTCTCAAGATCTTTACCACATTGTCTAATGCTTTCCAAACACATATTCTTAAGGTTCTCACATGAGGTTCAACTTCCAAATTAGTGGTACACTCATATAACTCCTTCCAATAATTCCTATGCATATTAAATCGATTTTGGTGAGGACTGGACCAAAACCTTCATGCCTTTGAACCCCCCATGGACACTTTATTTGGAAGATTTCTTGATTTTTCTAAGACTTATGTGTCCATGGATAGCTTTGCATTCCCTTCATATAGACCCATGCTTAAGAGAAGATTTTTGACCCTTGCAATACATGATGTCACTCTCTCTTTTAGTTTCATGTTCCATACATATACAATGTGCAAGTAAATCAACTTATCAATGAGCCATATCTCAGCATGCAATACACAAAAATGCACTCTTTGTAATGGGATGTTTAATATTGGATCCCATTTTTCATCATTTTATCTCTATTGGGTGTAGCATCCTAATCACATCTCATCACTCCATTGCTTTAGTACATTCATTTGTCAGCATTGTCATCTACCATATCACTTATCACAACTTTACCATTCCCAAAGTATTTTCCTATTTTTATTTTCTTCCGTTCCCCTTACCCTCTATATTTTCCTATACTTGTGTCATTACTCACTCAAAATTGTTATGAATGCATGCAAAAAAGGCATATATATGTTGCATTTGCACTCAAATCCATTCCAAACATATGCTTCAATGTTTTAAGGTATCTTGACATGTGTCATTCAACTTTGAAGGATCTAAATCCTTTAGCTTGAAGCAACTCTCCTTTGGTCTAGGCATCAATGACACTTGGAATCTAGATCTATCAAAGACCCATTTCAAGAACAAGGGTGTCTCTTTAGGAATTTCAAATGTAGTAAGCCACCAAATGTGCCTTTTTGCTTGAACACTAAAAATCTTCTCTAACTTCCTTGTTTTTTGCATGTTCAAGGGCTTTTTTCATCAAAGTAATACTCATCCTCTTCACCATGGAAGGGTTGGTCCAAGATTCTTTGCCACCTCTACCTCTTGCACTTATTTTATACTATATCTCCCATTGAACTTGAGCCATGTCTCACTTAATGCTTGCATGGGACCGGCTAAGTCAAGGGATTGCACATGGAGATTCCTTGCCACCTCAACCACTTCTTGCATACTACCTTATTATTGCCATGGACTAGACCCTCAACATGCATATGGGTCCTCTTACATGGAAGGGTGGAACATGGACCTTCTCTACCACCTCAACCACTAGGCTTGCATCCTATATGATTATTGCGATGCACTAGACACTAAGCACACATATCAGTACTCTTACATGGAAGGATGGCACATGGACTAGACACTAAACACACATATGGGTCCTCTCACATGGAAGGATGGCACATGAACCTGCCGCCATGCAACCTCAATTTTGGGCCCTTACCACTTAATATCATATACTCCTAATGACACATCCACACTCATAACCCTTAGGTATCAAATTTTCTTTGGTAACTTTTCCTTTATAACAATCCCCCCTTGGCAAGGAATGCATAGCATCCCCATGCTTGGGACAAATGTAGATGAGCTTGCCATGATCAAACACAATGTGGTGTCAAAGCCAAATCCACACATCTTGGATCAAACACAAACCCTTTACAACTCAAAAGGGCCACAAAACCCAGATGATGCATCAAAATACTCAAAAGCTACACACTCTCCCCTGTTGGGAGGGCAAGAGCTCCAACACATCATCCTCTCCTATGGAGGGAGATCACCATTTCACTTTAAAACATAATCCCCATCATGTTGGAACCACTACTCTAGTTTACATCAAGATATGTGTCTCCATCTATGGAATCAAGAGGAAAAACAAATGTGGAAAGGGTTTATTCAATTGGCAATGCATCATTCTATGCCTTCAACTCCAATTCAAGCTCCATGTATGGCCCATTATTTATGAAATCATCAAGAGAAGGTTGAGTGCAGCAGCTTCATCTCTCTACACCAAGGGAAAACATAAGCCACTGATAACCTCCTATCATCAACATTGCCAACAAATTTGCATCAATGAAGTTTGAGGTGTTAGCCCATAGTCTATAGTATTCTTCACATATTTGAGAACTCTTTGGGCTATAATGATGAGATGTACCTTCTTTGGTTTTTGCATAAACTAGCTGAGAACATAGACTACATAAGTGAGGTCAGATCTAGTAATGGCAAGATAAATGAGGCTACCTATAAACTATATATATTACTAAGGATCAATATTTAGAAAATGAGCATAATTTTAGAACTTTTGGTTGCACTCCATGGGAGTGCCACATGGCTAGATATTCATCATGTATAACTAATGTAAAAGTTTATTGGCATATTTGGACCAAGTCAACATGGTCTAGGAATAGACCTCCGGATTTCTTTGCCAAGAAACTAATGCAACTAGCCCATATGCTTCATGGAAATTCTTTATGTCGATTTTGCTTTGTCATTAGCAAGTAATTATCACATGATCATGTGATCCATTAGATCATCCACATAGATGATTATCTGCAATAAAAATTTAAAGTAAAAACTATAAATCTTGGTGAAACTTTGCAAAAAAGTTTCAAATCTTGGCGAATCTTTCAAACATTTATTTTTATTAGGGCATACAAGCTTTCAACACCAATGTAAAATTTTAGCTTCTTAACGAAACTAACTCGAAAAAATCATCCATGTCCAGGACTACAATAGCAATAATACTCCTCACAATTAAAATTTTGGCAAGTGAAAGTGGGTACTATGGCAATATTAGTCCTCTCAATGTCATTTTGGCAATGGCAAAAGTAACTCTTAGCAACAAGTCTTCCCTTATATGTGGTAAATTGAACATCTGAAGAAGGCTTGACTTTGTATATGCATTTACCACCAGTGTTGCATTTTGAGGCAACTCCTCAAATGTCGATGTGCATTGGTCCATGATTGCTTGATACTCTTCATCCATGGTAGCCTACCGTTTTGGCAATTTTACGATCTTGCTTTATGTTCCTCTGCATATCCAAGAATGGCACACTTTTCACTCTTGTAATGAAGTGCCTCTCTTCTCTTTCACCACGTGAGCATAGGTAGTTGATCCAAAGATCTTGAGATGTTGGACACTTGCAAGATTCCTTTGGCATCATATTAAGTAAGCGTTAGTAGGGGACTAGTGAGGGACAAATTGGCAAGTAGACTGCTATGCAAACAACTTCTACCCAATGCTTATTAAGCATGTCCTTAGTCTTCATCATGATCCTTGCATACTCAACAATGGCGCAATCGTCTCTTTTGCCACTCCATGTTGTTGTATTGTCTTAGGCAAGAGAAATTATTTGTGTAATCCCCATTGCAAAACTTTTTAGATGCTTTGGATACATATTCTCTCCCATTAGTTAGATCAAGTTCCTACACGTAGTCTTGAACTCTTTAAGCCTTTCAAAAATTTCATCATTGCTTCATGAAGTAGGCAAATAGTTTTCTAGTGTTGTCATCAATAAATGTGACAAAGTATTTTTTGAGTGATGGCCTTTTAGTGATATATATTGGCATGTCAATATGCACTAGTTCCAACTGTATCATGGCTTTTATGGCCTAGTTCTTGGGAAAATACTCCTTGTGCTATGTCCCATAAAGGCATCCTTCACACAAATCTCTCTGTTTGATAGATCAGTCCGTTATAAACTTGGGAAAGGGTCCAAGGAGGTGGGTCACGTTGTCTTGACTTTGGGGAAGGGATCTTGATTGAAATGGAAAATGAACCTAACAGTTGTTGCACCCATGAAGGTATTAGCTAAGCTGATATACCCTTAGATCCCACCTTCTCCATGTGGGATCCTATCTTGTACATGCCGATTAAGCTATGAAGGCTCTTCTCCTTCCCTCATGGAGCCTCTCTTTCCTCCATCTCCCTTCATGACTTTCACCATCGCCTTCCCTATGTGCATATTTCCCTTCCATCCTCATGTGTATATTTCACTCCCACTCTTCATCCTTTGATTGCCTCTTTCCTTCCCTTCCTCCTATGTTTATTCTTTGCCGATGCACTCATGTGGATTCTTATATGGTGTGGATCCAAATTCATTGGCACTTTAAAGTGTGGCTACTGGGATATGAATCTTTGCAACATAGTATCTTGAATATCCTTTATGGAGAATGATTTACTTTTTATTTTTCTCCACATGTTGTACTTTGGTTCCTCGAAGGCTATGAACTTGCAAGCTATGAAGCCGATCAATTGACTTAGATGCTTCCTTTGGGGAATTGAGTCTCCTTAAGTTATATTCTCCCACCCATTTCATTCCCTCTCCTTTCAATTTGTCTCCTCTATGTCCTCCCCCTCTCAGTTCTCAATCACTTCCCCTTCCCATTCCTCTCTCTCTCACCAACCCCCCCTTCTCTCTCTCTCTCTCTCTCTCTCTCTCTCTCTCTCTCTCTCTCTCCCTCTCTCCCCCCTCTCGTTTTTTGTTGCTAGTACCCCCAAACCCCCTTCACATTCTTTTCTTTTTCTCTCCCCATGCTCCCCCTCATCCCTCTCTTCGTAAACTCTGCCTATTCCCCTCTCCCTCCCTTATTTCGTTCACCTCCTCCTTTCTCTCCTCGCATTAGGCTCACCTCCAATCCTTTATCTTGTTGGTTCTCTCTTTGTGCCTCACCCTCTCTTAGCTTCTCTCCCCATCCACCTCATCTCTCATTCTCTCTCCACTCTCTCATGAGCACTTCGCACTTCTCGCACACACTTTTATCCTCTCCCCACACCCCCTCACCTCTCTTCATCAGTGCCTCACACTCCTTGCTTGCCTCCCATGCATGTCAGTGCCCATTCCCCCCTCTCTCCCCTCGCATGAGAACTCAGCCTCCATGCCCCCTCACTATCGCTTAGACCCACCCCCACTCACCTCCCTCCTTGCACATAGAACCCCCTTGTGCCACTCCATCCCCGATATGGCTCCCTCGTCCCCCCTCACTCTACCACTATCTCCTCTTTCTTACTCACGCCTTCTTACTCACGCCTACTACTTAGCTCAGCCCCCTACCCCCCTTGCATCCTCTTCTCACATCTCATTCACCATCTTGCGCTCCAATCGATGAGAAAAAAAAATGAAACCTTGCAATAAAAAGATTTGAAGGAAGATTATTCATAGTTTTGACACATGTCTACCATTCTGCTTCCACATGGTAGTCTTTCTGCTAACATGTGGCACAAACATAAGGTGACATGTAGCAAGGCCCCATACATGGGATCCATCCATGTGGCCATGTGGTAATTCCACCATTCCACAAGGCTTAATGTAATATTTTCGAGAGGCCATACCTTTTCATTGGAATGTTAATGCTGCAAAGAGAAGTGTTTACTTTTTCAAGATATTTTTTGCAAGGTAGTTGCATGCTTTTCAACAAATTTGGGGATATTCCAATTGAAATCAACTTCTTTGTGGCATCATTGATAACTGCCAGAGGGAATGTTTTTAGTACTCTATGTTTCATCCACGACTACGCTTCCCTTCATATCAACCATTTTTATTGCATTATAAGAAGCATGTCATCATTATATTCCCCCACTCCTCTGATTCTTCCTATTCTCAATTACTGAGAGACATGGGATGTTCAGACCCTGGTGCTTGTATAAAGTCCTCTAGGAAGTTGCTATCAGATGTTGAATATAAGCGTGTGGATAAGGGAAAGCCAAATTGCTAGAGCAAACACCATTAGAGGAAATAGCTTAGAGATTGAAAGAGCTTCAAGAAGCCAAAGTAACACTCAAGCTTTACATGTATTCCCCTTCCACATGGTGTTTCTATTCTTTGTCGAGCTAACAATTCAATCCAAGATCTTGCAAAGGTGATCCGTGAGCTTTGATTGAAGCTAATAGATTTTGAGATGGAGGCTACAAGAGCTTAGCCATAATCTTCCACATGTACAACACTTGGAGATATCTAATACTGAGATAAGTGAGTCAAATGGTGAAAAGATGATGCCTATTGAGGTCACTTCACTTGGGAGTGCCAATAGAAGAAGACATGACTATCTCTCCCTTTTGCAATGAAATTCATCTTGCAACAACGACGAGTCCTTTAATGATTTCTTTGGTCCATTGGTGACATGCATGAGTAAGATGAGTTATACACACTCATCCCTTCAAGCGCCCTTTCTCTTCATTCAAAAAGTATAGATGCTAAAGCACTTAAAGAGTTCATTGCTGAAGAAAGTGCTGATGAGATGAAGTCTTGATGGCTAATGCTAGTGATTATGACGAGCTCAACACTTCCCATTCACCAATTGAGGCCTTGAATCTCATGACTCTAGAAGAGTGACTTGTGAAGCTAAGAATCAACGAATTGAGACATTACCAATGTTTATGGAAGATGCCATGTAGGACATTGAAGAAGAATGCAACAAAGTAAGGGAAAAACTAGCTAATTCTATAGAAGTTGCTATCATGATGTAGAAGAAAATGAGGAACGTTTTCTTTCATCTCCATTTTCTCCTGATGTCACAAATGATGGCTATGCATGAAGCTCGATGCTAAGTTGAAGGAGCAAAATGATGCAGTATCAATTCAAGAAACTCTCTCTCATCTCTCTTCCCTTTTGATGTTCTAGATGGCGACACTTTGCTTGATGAGCATGATGATGATAAGTATTGGTTGTAGCATGATTGAGGTCATGTTTAAAGGTGCCTAGATTATGCCCCTCCATGTAAGAGGGAGGATGTGTTGGAGATCTATGCCTCTTAAATGGGGTGAGTGGCCATTTTTGAAGTTCATTGATGTAGCATCCCAATATTGGGACTCATTTGACCCACAAACGTGGATCGTCAAGACAATAGCAGATATTCATCCTAGGCATGTGGATATTGCATTGACACCATGCTTTGTGTTTGATCAACCTCCCCCCAATAAGGCTTTGGCCAGCATCAATTTGAGCTTTATTATATAAACGTACATTCGTTTGGATTTAGTAGTCATGATCAATTATATTAAGTTTTGAGTTTTATTATACAAGCATAAGTTTATTTAGATATTAGTAGTTAGCATCAATCGTACCATGGTCGGCCAAACAAGTGAAATGAAGATGCTTTTTGGAATTGATTTCAGTTGATTGGTGGTGCAGATATCAATATGAAGCAGTGGCCGGGGATCCTGTGAAGCAGGCTGCATAGTAGCTAGTTGTCTTTTCTAATTCGTTAAATATGTCGGTATTTTCCAAAAACCTTCTAATAGACCGTTCTTTTTTCTTGGGGAGAAAGAAAAACAGGCTGCATACATGCCCCAAATGTACAACATGACCAAGACCTAGCTCTGTTGGCTTTCCCACACAATGTATTACATTAATCTTAATTCCAGACAACCCACCTGAGTTATTGCTTCAAATGTTTAAAATCAGTTTCACAAAAAAAACTTCCATAGTCACATAAAAACTAATCTGCAAATGCAATTAAGGCTTGGCCACTTGTCTCAATTGAGCTTGAGATGTTTACTCCAAAAAACTTTGTATGAGAGCTACAAAAAAATGTGTACTTTCTCCCAAGAAACTGAACAAATCATGCAAAAAGGGTTCCCAAATGCATGTGCCTGTTTATACAACAGAGGCATCCAAGAAAGAAAACATTTTAACAATTGACAGCAACAAATTCAGCTGTCCAAATCTACTTTTGTAGCTCTCAACAAGCTTGTCAGATCAATAACAAGGAAGTGACTCTGTTGTAAATCCACAACTTTGACATGAGAGATTCTTTCCACCCACTGCTCAATTCTTCTCCAGAATGTCCAGCTTATGGGGGTAAGAAGCAAAAAGAACCAGCTGCAACGAGACCGCAGGGAAACTTTGGGATGTAGTTAAAGAAGTAAATGACTTTCATCGTTTCTAGGATTTAGCAAATAATATTCGTTTCTAGGATTTAGCAAATAATATTTTACAATACCGACTCAAAATTCTCACAGGTCCTGCACTGCATGTAGGGAGAAGCAACAGAGGATCTTGTCTGTTAAAAAACTGAAGACACGTGTGAAAAGCAAGTGTACAATACTCACAATACCAACTCAAAGGTCTGACAAGAGTTGCACTGCATGTATAGAGCAGTAATAGACAACTTATTGTCTGTAAAAAACAGAGGTCTACTTTTGCAACCCAGATCATGCTGCTGTAGTATTTCTCCAAGGCGTTTACGCAGAAACTCTAAATCCACCTTTCCAAATTAAGATATCACATTAGCATTAATAGAAAAATTATCACTTGCTGAGTTATCTTGAACTTAATAGAAGTTTCCTTTTGACTCACAAACACACACAAACTTAATAGAAGTTTCCTTTTGACTCACAAACAAACACACACACACATTTTTTTGGGTGAGATCCATTTGTCATTACATCCCAAAGAAAGGGACATCCAGTTGCGAGTATCAAAATACATCATTATATGATAAAAAGGCAGGATAATCTAGATCCCGCGCATGTAGATAATCATAAAATGATTGCCCTAGAGATGCCCGGAAGAGCTGGTATTTGGCAAGAGATGGATCGCCAAAGAACCTGTAATTGTGATCTTTCCATAGGGTCCACAGTGCCCAATAACGAAACACCCCCCCCCCCCCACACACACACACACACACCCCAGTAAAAACCATTACAAACTCTAAAAGCAAAGCATGTAATCATGCACCCATAACCCTCCATATTGCTGTGTGAGATTATAAGGCTCTGAGAGGAAAGCTTTCTAAAAATTTGGATCATTTTCATGACAAACCAATTAATGACAAGAGTCACATAAAGGACACTTTTCAAAAGTAGCCTCAGTTACTAAGATGGCGCTGGGCGGGATGATGAAGCTGAAAAGCCTCAGTATTATGGTCATTCTGGACATATGCTGCAAGCATGGCACTCCATGTAACTTGATCCCACACAAGTAGCTTGTCATCGTTTTCCACGTGTGTACACTCTTTAAGGTAAATCTACAAGTTTCTAACCTACCCTAACTTAATTTTAAGGTTTTATCTAGGTCGAGTTTGAGAAAATAGATTTATGATTATTTTCTAAACTAGAATTGCTAAGATTAACAGTTACTGACGAAGGGATTTTGAAATATAATACTCAGACAATGGCCAAATGGAATTGCAATTGTAGTAAATAAGAATTTCCCTCAATCTCATCAAACTTACCTTAAACCTGATGAATAGACCTGTCACCCATCACACATTACTGCTCGACTTGCCGGCTCCCAATGCAATTTTCCCCTCATGCATTTGTTGGAAACCATACCTGTGTACCCGCTGACAATTGGATGCAGCAATAATATGGACGTTGAGCACTACAAATGCATGCACACTTATTGCAATCCACCAACAACCATATCGCCTCATGTATAGTCCTGCTCTGAGTTGAACCCATCATCACCAAATCTACCTTACACGTGTATTTACTCAGGTGCCGTCAAGGATCTCTATGCCTAATTATGCATCACAGTGCATCTACCGCAAGGCACTGCTACAAATAAACTTGTTCAAGAAGCCAACCAATGCGATGCAACAAAATTGGACTTCTGCTACACAACGCATGTGTGTATGAACACACCGATCCCCGCTGTGCACAACTAGGCCCTACACAACACAATCTCAGCACTTTTCAATTGCATAGACAACCCAACACCATGTAAAAGCAGTGTACATCGTTATGCACATATAATTGTTGTGCAATTATGTGACACCACCCTGACATAGATCAAAGACATTAGTCAAGAAACAACTCTCACAGGCTGTTACTAGTGCCAAACCTTTGCCGTCCTCCTGAGGACACTCTAGCTCACAGGCTGTTACTAGTGCCAAACCTTTGCTGTCCTCCTGAGGACACTCTAGCTCACAAGGAAAAAAAGGCAACTCCCCATGCAACCTGTCTGATAGAGAATTCTGGAAGAAACTCTCAGCTGTTCAGAGCTGGCACGCAACACCAGGCCCAACCACTGACCTTGGATGAGAACGAATCAATCTGGAGGGTCCTGGCTGAAGGCGAATCAATCTGGAAGCTCTTGGGCAGTGAGCGAATCAATCCAGAGGGTCTTTATTGTAGGTGAATCAACCTGGAGGCTCCTGGGCAGTAGGCAAATCAATCTGGCGACTCCTGGTTGTAGGCGAATCAACCTGGAGGCTCCTAGGCAGTAGGCAAAGTAATTTGGAGGCTCCTGGCTATAGGTGATTCAACCCGGAGGCTCCTAGGCAATAGACAAATCAATTCTGAACAGTAGACGACTTTTGTTTTTTAGCTTTTGGCAGCTTCCTGGTTGATAGCAAATTCTTCTGGGGGCTCCCTAGCTGCAGGCGAATTCTGTTTTTGAGTTTCTAGCAGCCCTGGCAGCTCTGAAACAGCCCGCGGACTGCTCTGGTGGTCAAAAATCAGCAACACGATTTGTTAGAATAGCCTTGGGGCGCTTTCCTAGCCTGTGACCTCCCTCTCTGCCTTCCTCTCCTCTAGAAAACTACCTTCAAGTGAATCTCGACTTTTCTACTTGCTTCCCAAGCCAGCTTCCCAAATGTGGCCCCTAGAGCTACTTTTAGTAGTTGAATTTTTACCCCTCTCTTGCCCTTCAACTCCTTGCCTTGCCCCATGGAATTAATACATTGGATTAGCCCTTTTACAATTTAATCAATGAGAGTTCACAAGAAAACTCAGGTCCCCGTGAACAGAGACCAAAAAGGTCTGCTGAAATAGCACAAATTTTGTATGATTATCAGAGAAGCATCGGGATAGTCACAAAGACTCCCCAAAGGTTGTACCTTTGACTCTTTGCCTAATGTCAAGAGTGTGGGTAGCCTCTGTTGGAGGCAAACTTTGGAGGTCAAAATGGTCTTTGTGGCTATACATGAATACGAAAATTGGCAGCTTGCCATGCAGGTTTTGTGCAATATCTAGTGTGTTATAGAAGGTTCCGAGCAATTATAGGAGATGCTTGAGACATTGATTATGGAAATCCAGGGCAGTGGCTATATGAATCTCCTTAACTCACTATATCTACATGCATCATTTATTTTGCTTCTAGGATATCTAGAAAAGTTTTGGGTTCACTATAATGTAACATGCAGTTGCACAACTACTTTCCCTTTGCCATTATGTAAGTTAGTTTCTTTGTTAGTAGATTAGATGGATCATTTATTCCCTTAGCTATTTTCTTACGTGCATAGAAATATGAAGGCATTGTCAAGATATTTTGGCAAGTCCAAGTCAAGTTGTAGGCCTGAATAAGATGATCTTTAGGGTACTTGATGAAGAATGTTGTCAGCATACTCTTCAATCTAAGGTGAAGGTGACGAGAAGCATTCTTGGAAGAAATTTAAGACTATGAAGCTTAAACATTCCAAACTTACAAGACAAAGATCGAAGCATATGTAGGTGCGCCTATTGCAGTAAGAATGGGCATAAGAAAACTATTGCTTTGAAAAGCAGTAAGAATGGGCATAAGAAAAATATTGCTTCGAAACGAAGAGTGACAAGCAAGAGAAGATTTGGCAAATCAAATTTTCATCACAAATAAAGAGATGGATCTTCGTTGATGGCTGGCTCAATAGGATGAACTGTGTGGTTTCCTGTGTCTGTGGATGACTGAGACTATGATCTTGGAATAGTGAGAGTGCATGTAGTACGAGTATAGGGGTTCTTGTGAAGCTTTTCGTATGTTGTCTGGTCCGGTCTATCTTCTTTTCTATACACGTTTTGTTGTTGAAGGGCTGCTCTTTTGTAGAGTCTTCTTGTTTAGCAAGAAGTTGGGAGCTCGCTCATTTGTTGAGGACCTCTGTTGTGCTCGTTTTTGTCGAGGGTTCAGTATTTGTGTGGACGATCATATGTTAGGGCTTCACTATTATTTTATATAACAATGTTATAACCGACTCGCTCATAAAAGAACCGACTCGCTCATAAAAGACAGCAATTATACTTTCATAAGCTCTCCCTCACTCCCTCTCTCTCTCTGTAGATGCACTAGGGCCCAGGACAAAACGTCGGGCTGGACCCCCCCGAAGGTATTTTATTACTTGAAGAGAATCTGTTACAAAAGTTCAGCGTAGAGCTGTCTGGTAACCTCCTTCAAAACGTGAAAAATCCCCTTTATTACAAGAGCTTCAAGCTCATTTCAAATTGGCAACATGCCACTTGTCTAAAATCTAGACTAAGTCCTATTACATGCCACTAAGGGCCATTCTGGAGTCTTCAAAGCACTTGGTCACACGAACCGCCTCCTAGATGCTTGTCAGGCTCCCGTAGCGCTTAGGAAAAATAACTCTTCCTAGTACCTGCAACAATTAATTAAAGCGCACCACCATGGCACCCATTAATTGTTAGCGCTTTGCATGCAAATAACACACTGTGGACTAATTCTAGTCACGGTGGGCGTCCCCACTGAACACATGTGCACACCTAATAAATATAAAATATATATATTTATTCTCTGGTTGACCGGAGTCAACACTCTTGATTATAATTAAGGAGCTTTGACCAAGGGTCGAGGAGCCTTAATTATAGCCAAGTCTCTCCAACCGAAGTTGGCACATCTTGGTTAACCGGGGTTAACCCTCTTGGCGCATGCCAAGTCTTGTTGACCGAAGTCAACACTCTCTGACCGTAGTCAGCTCTGTAGTTCTCTGGTTAACCGCAGTTAACCCTCTTGGTAATAAACCAAGTCTCCTTGACCGAAGTCAGGTTTACTTGACTAGAGTCAAGTATCTTTGACCATAGTCAATCCCTTGACCATTAAAATAACTCTTTGACCATAATTAACACATATAAAACTCTTTAATTATGATCAAATAAATGGTCAACTGTACTTTGACTTAGGATATTTACATTGTGGTGACATCCCCTCGGCTTCTATTCAGTTGACCTCAACTGAAAAGCTTCCTTGTAAACATCCAAAAGCTGTGGATGGTCGGATAACATGTCTTCGTCCATCCACTTGGCATCTAATGCCGTATAATTCTTGAATTTTACAAGATACCTGTAAAACTCCTTACCCTGAGGGCCTTTACGTACAGTATGGTACACAATTTGCTCTGGCTGAAGGACTTCCTCCAGCTCATCCACTTCTGGTGGGTCCTCTGATACTGGTTCTGTAGGCTCTGGTCCCTGGAATTTCTTTAGAAGACTCACATGGAATGCATTGTGAATCCTCCAATGCTCTGGCAATGCTAATCTGTATGCAACCTCATTTATTCTTTCTGTAACCTTGAAAGGGCCATAGTATCTGGGAGATAACTTTGCATACACTTTTTGTTTGCCTTTAAACTTGCGGAGCCTAGCTTTTTCAAATCTCAAAAGTACCCAGTCCCCTTCCTTGAGATCTGTCTCCTATGCTTATCTGCAGCTCTTTTATGTTTCTCTTGAGACCTTTCAATTGCTGTCCAGACTTGGCTATAAGCTGTCTGGAGGTCTCTCACAAACTGATCAGCTGCAAATATTTCATCTTTGGTCCTCAATATAGGTGGCAAAATCACCTTCCCATATATGACCTCAAAAGGGGCTTTCCCTGTAGAGCTATGTACTGTATTATTGTAAGCAAACTCTACTAACGGTAGGTACTTTTCCCAGTCTGAACTTTGGTCACCCACGTAGCATTTCAGCATATCCAAAACTGTAGAATTTGCTACTTCACTTTGACCATCTGTCTGGGGATGGAAAGAAGAAGAAAAATTCAGATTCGTCCCCATGTTATCAAATAAAGCTCTCCAGAATAGACTGGTCATTCTGGGATCTCGATCACTAACAATGGACTTAGGCATACCATGATGTTTAAAAATTTGTGCCATGAAAAGCTTAGCCATATGATCTGCCTTTATGGTTTTGCGAACCGGAATGAAATGAGCTTGCTTGCTGAATCTATCAATGATAGTCCAAATCCCATCATTCCCTGACTTTGATCTCGGCAAATCAAAAA
Organism: Dipteris shenzhenensis; assembly: GCF_047967505.1. Lineage (NCBI taxonomy): Eukaryota > Viridiplantae > Streptophyta > Polypodiopsida > Gleicheniales > Dipteridaceae > Dipteris > Dipteris shenzhenensis. Next base: position 43,734,784 of record NC_141604.1, read on the forward strand.
TAAAGTCCATTGTAATACTTTCCCATGGTGCCTGAGGCACGGGAAGAGGCATAAGTAGGCCAGGTGCCTTCCGTCTATCATACTTCACTTTTTGACACGTAAGGCATTCAGTAACAAACTGATGTATATCTTTCCGCATCCCTGGCCAAAAGAAATACCTCTCTAGTGCTAGAGTTGTTGCTGTAATTCCTCTGTGTCCAGCATAGGGAGGTGCATGGCATTCCTTCGAAATCTTTTTCCTCATCTCCTGGGTGATGCATAGGCAATCATCTTTCATTAAATACCCATCTTTCAGGAAATAGTGACTGGTGGATTGCCCCTCTTGCATTTGCTGTAAAATTTCACCAAAATCTGAATCACGAGCATATTGCTCCCTCATGCCTTCCAAGTCCTGGTGATAAGCAATAGTCACGTTATGGACCTGGGGTCTCCGGGATAAGGCATCTGCCACTCTGTTCCGAATTCCTGGGGTATGGACAATCTGAAAATGATACATTGACAGCATGTTTGCCCATTTCATATGCTTCTCGGAAAGCTTGGTCTGAGTCAAAAAGTATCTCAGACTTTGGTGATCTGTCTTAACAGTAAAATCTGCACCCAAAAGATAGTGCTTCCATGTATGGATGGCATGAATTACAGCCAATAACTCTTTCTCATAGATTCCTAGATATCTTTCTGCATCCCGAAGTCTCCTGCTTTCATAGGCTACTACATGACCATTCTGATGCAATGCAGCCCCAACACATTCTCCACAAGCATCGCAATCAACATCAAAAGTTGATAAAGATCCAGGACTACAAGAATAGGCTCTGTAGTCAACTTCTCCTTGAGTGTATTGAATGCTTTCTTCTGTGATATTCCCCATGTGAAGGCTGCATTTTTCTTAGTAAGGTCATGTAATGGAGCTGCAATATCAGCAAAGTGTCTAATAAACCTTCTGTAGTAAGAACACAGGCCTAGGAAACTTCGAACTTCATGCACAGTTTTCAGCTCTGGCCATTCCTAAATGGCACGGATCTTCACTGGATCCATTTGTATCCCATTCTTGGATATTATATGCCCCAGATAGTGGATTTCTTCCAAGAAGAATTCACTTTTCTTGCTGTTTGCGTAGAGCTGATGATTTCTCAGCTCTTGAAACACTATAGCAAGATGTTCTCTGTGCTCTTCTTCTGTCTTAAAAAAGACTAAGATATCATCAAAGAAAGTACCCGTGAAATGCCTGTACTTTCGAAAGATGCGATCCATCATTCTATTGAATGTGGCTGGAGCATTTGTCAACCCAAAAGGCATCACTAAGTATTCATACAACCCGAATGTAGTGCGGAATGCTATCTTGTGCACATCCTGAGGCTGTATCCTCACTTGGTGATAGCCACTCTTTAAGTCTATCCTGCTGAAAACTGTAGCTCCATTTAACTGATCCAGCACATCATCAATGCGCGGAATATGGAATCTATTCTTGATGGTCATTTTGTTCAGTGCGCGATAATCGACGCACATACGGAATGAACCATCTTTCTTCTGTACTAACAGTACAGGGGAACAAAAAGGAGACGAGCTGGGCTGAATCAACCCTTTGGACAGCAAATCCTGTACCTGAGCCATAATCTCCTCTCTCTGAGTCGCACTGACTCTATAAGGTGGTCTGTTTGGTGGCTCACTACTAGGCATTAACTCTATCTGATGATCTTCTGGTCTCTCTGGGGGTAACTCCCCTGGCAAAGCATCAGAAAAGCAATCTTTAAGGTTTACAAGAAATTGAAACTTATCTTTGTCTGCATCATTTATTTCAGCATGCATATCATTCTCTTTTTCTTTTACAAAAACCATGTACGCAAAAATTGCAGACTTTATTGCTTTACCACATGTAACATCAGATACAATGGGGATAGTGTCCCCTTTATTCCTGGCAATTAAACGCTGATTTTTCCCCCTATGCACAAACTCCAGTACTCTTTCAGGAAGAGTCAACTTCACTGCCTTGCGATGAAACCAAGGCATTCCCAAGACTACATCATGGTGTTTCCGTGGAGAAATGAAGAAGTCTTCCTGATCCACATAACTCTGAATATGAAGACGGAGCTTCCCTATCAAGGGAGTAACTGGCACAGGATTCCCACAAAACATCTGATCGGCATCCAAAGCCCTGCCTAACTCCTCCGTCTTTATTCCCAGCCTCAGGGCTAGATCCTCTGATATGAAATTATCAGTAGCCCCTGGATCAAATAAAATTAGTGCTTGCTGGTCTCTAACTTTGCCCCATGATAGCAGCAATTCTCGTTCTTCTGGGTTCGAAGCATGACCCAGAATGTCAGGAATTCCCCCCGCCATTGGCTTTTGCGGTCCTCGTGGCTTCTCTGCCTCTTTTCCCTTCGAAGTTGAAGGCTTTTCTGGGCACTGGGCAGCCACATGCCCCTCTTTACCGCACCTGAAGCATTTCCCATCTCTACGGAATTCCGCTATCTGTTCAGGGGTGAATAGATATTTGCCCTTATAAGTCTTTGAAAACTGAGTACCCCTCGGCTTCTAAGGCTGAAACCCTTTCTTTTCAGCCTTGGGGTACTCTTTCTTTTCTGATTTTGAAAAATCAGTTTTCTTTTTATCAGCACGTCCTGCATGCAAGGATAGCACTGTAGATGGATCTTGTAATGGCACAAGACTCGCTACTGAAGCTGAATGCATAAGGTCTTGAATGTTCTTTGCCCCCAAAGCATTCACTACTGCCTGAATTTTTGGAGTGAGACCTGCTCTGTACTTTCTCATTTGGGTCCCTTTGGAGATCTTTTTGAAAGGTGCAACCTGTAAATAAGCATCCCAAAACTTTTGGTTGTACACATCCACTATATCTCCTGCATCCATATGCAAGCTGTCCCAATCTTGAAGAACATGGTCTCTAAACTGTTTAGGCATAAACTACTGGTAGAAGGCTTTCTTGAAGTCCTTCCACTTCCTTGGGGCTGATCCATCTGTGGTCTGTGCACTCCACCATGCACTAGCTGTTGCTGTCAAGTGCAAACTGACCATTCTTAACTTGGAGGATTCTGAAAAATTTTCTGTACCGAATGCAGCATCAAACTGCCTGATGAACTGCAATGCTTTGTTTGTATGACCATACTGTCCATTGTAGGTCATAAACTTGACAGATTTTCCTCCCTCTTTAAATTCCTTAGTCTCTTTGGAAGACTTTCTCTTCCTAGACTTCTTGTGTTTCCTTATTTTCCTGGATGGTTTATCTGATAAGGAAGAAGAAGACACAGAAGTCGAACTTGAGGTAGACGGTGATGGACTAGGAGATCGGTGATGATGCCTCGATCTCTTTTTGCTAGGACCGTCCCCTATGAGATCTCTCTTTCTCAAGCTGTACACGAGAGTGTGCCTCTGGCATTGGCACGTCATATACTGCATTAGGCATAGCTTCTGCTCGAAACAAATGCTGAGCCCTTGGATCCCTTTTGAGATTTTCCATCTCTTGTATATGAGTGCGTACCATCTGTTCAAATTCTTGTTGAGTTTGCTGCACACTTCTCTGTCTTGGATGTACATCCCTATCTTGTGAATCCCACTGGATAGGTGATTGATCCATATTCTGAGATTTGCAAATTACACACACCGTGTAGTACTGATGCACAACTACCTTTGCTTTTCCAACAGAAAAATACCTCAACAAGAGGTGCTTTGCATTCACAATCTATGCCAGTACTGGCTATCAATTCAAGGCATAAACCCACACAGTTGCCAAAGCATCAACAACTATATTGCCCTTTTCTGGCTGCTGCAGATGGCTTCAAAAGGCATCTGTTTTTCCCTCTTTTCACTACTCAAAGGCATGCATACTCTTTTTCTGCAAATCTCTGATTTCTCTGCTTTTCTGCTGCTTTTCTGGCAGTAGAAGTCTGACAGACAGGTGAAATCTGCTAGCAGAAATAGTCTCTGCAACTGTCTTTTTTTTTTGAAAGAACAGTAACCAGATGGAGTAACTGGCTAGTTACTCTAACCAGACTGACTGGTTCTGGTCTGGTTAGTCTGCAACTGGACTAACTAGACTGGTCACAGTCTGGTTACAGTGACCAGACTAGACTGGTTGGGTCAACTAACTTGACCTCTAACCAGTCCACTACCAAGGTTGAGTTAGATTAACCCCTGGTCAGCCATGTCAGCATCCAAGTCACCTGTTAGAATGCCAGGTCATCTCACACGTGCATGCCACGTCAGGTGGGCTGCCACATCAGCCTAAGGTCAGAGACAGGTGTGCAGGCGACGGAATTGTCCAGAGTATCGCACATCGCGCCTTCACGTCCGGCGAGGAAAGAAAGGTGAAAACTTCCGTCAGCACTCAACGTAACCAGCGCAATTTATCTCCATCCGCATCTCTGTCATATTTTGCCCACTCTTTCTTAAGGCTATCCATATGAAGGATACGCCTAATTCCTTGCTCCCCGAGTGATAAGCTAACTGCGCTTAATCCTTGGTAGTCAAGCTTCACGCTGCTTCTATGCTGTTCTGAATTAGAACAGCTACGTACCAAACCTTTGACATTCACAAACCCTGCCTAAACAGGCCGTAGCACACAAAACAGCAATCCGCCTCAACTTTTCCCAAATTTACTGTTTATCTGCCGGCTTAGCTCAGGGCATATACATTCAAGCACATCTTGTCGTGCGATTGGATTCGTGCGATTGGATTGCGCCGCTTTTAAAATCTCTTGCCCCAAATTTTCACCTCATACAATTGACGTATCTCAGGCGGCAATTCCTTCAAGCATACCAATGCCCCAAAATCTCAAACGTATGAGAAGAGCGACGTATTATCTATGGGCGATTTCTGATTTCTCTGCCGCGATTCTGAATTTCATGCTTATCCCAGCTGCAACAAGCCGTCATCTTCTTCTGAGTATTGCATAATCAGAGAATTTTAAAATTCAGTCCGCCCTCTCTTTTTCAGCAATTTCCAAGAAAACACACCACAGGGCATGTGCATCTGTGATCCTTCCTTTGGTTGCAGGCATATTCTGAGACCGTCGTAGCTTTAGAAAACCACGAATCTGCGCTCTGATACCAATATAACCGACTCGCTCATAAAAGACAGCAATTATACTTTCATAAGCTCTCCCTCACTCCCTCTCTCTGTAGATGCACTAGGGACCAAGACAAAACGTTGGGCTGGACCCCCCCGAAGGTATTTTATTACTTGAAGAGAATCTGTTACAAAAGTTCAGCGTAGAGCTGTCTGGTAACCTCCTTCAAAACGTGAAAAATCCCCTTTATTACAAGAGCTTCAAGCTCATTTCAAATTGGCAACATGCCACTTGTCTAAAATCTAGACTAAGTCCTATTACATGCCACTAAGGGCCATTCTGGAGTCTTCAAAGCACTTGGTCACACGAACCGCCTCCTAGATGCTTGTCAGGCTAGATGCTTGTCAGGCTCCCGTAGCGCTTAGGAAAAATAACTCTTCCTAGTACCTGCAACAATTAATTAAAGCGCACCACCATGGCACCCATTAATTGTTAGCGCTTTGCATGCAAATAGCACACTGTGGACTAATTCTAGTCACGGTGGGCGTCCCCACTGAACACATGTGCACACCTAATAAATATAAAATATATATATTTATTCTCTGGTTGACCGGAGTCAACACTCTTGATTATAATTAAGGAGCTTTGACCAAGGGTCGAGGCGCCTTAATTATAGTCAAGTCTCTCCAACCGAAGTTGGCACATCTTGGTTAACCCGGGTTAACCTCTTGGCGCATGCCAAGTCTTGTTGACCGAAGTCAACACTGTCTGACCGTAGTCAGCTTTGTAGTTCTCTGGTTAACCGCTGTTAACCCTCTTGGTAATAAACCAAGTCTCCTTGACCGAAGTCAGGTTTACTTGACTAGAGTCAAGTATCTTTGACCATAGTCAATCCCTTGACCATTAAAATAACTCTTTGACCATAATTAACACATATAAAACTCTTTAATTATGATCAAATAAATGGTCAATTGTACTTTGACTTAGGATATTTACATTGTGGTGACAATGTAGTGGGTTGTTGCTCGTCGTCATAGTTAGTTATTTGTTCTCTCCATCCTTAGTTTAGAGAGGGTGTTGGAGGTAGACTTTGGAGGTTGAAAAATGCCTTTGTGGCTTAGTCTCGTGGCTATGCATGCATACAACAGTTGGTAGTGGCCACGCAGCTTTTGTGCAATATCTAGTGGGGTGGCAATTTGTGCTCTTGGATTATAGAAGTCACAAGCTATTATAGGAGATGATTGAGACATTGATTATGGAGAGTTAGGGCGATGGTCGTGAGAAGCTCCTTACCTTGCTATTTCTATGTGTATTAGTTATTTTTCTTCTTAAAAAACTATATGCGTGCACGCGCGCTCGTGTGTGCATGCGTGTGTGTGTGTGTGTGTGTAGAGAGAGACACACACGCATGCACACACGTGTGTGTGTGTGTGTAGAGAGAATACCATTGTGAGGCATTTAGGGTATCCCATTGGCTGGAATATTACCCCTCAACAATAGCTTAAATGGATGCTTCAAAAGATTAACAAGAAGCTGGAATACTGGCACTTGTCAACTTGGCCTTTACATGTTCGACTTCGGATAGTGCAGTCTATCATTATGGCATATGTGCAATTTTATTTGCCTCTTCTTCACTGGTCTTTTAAGCATTTGGCTTCCTATATGTCCCAGGCTATGGAGATATTTTGGAAAAGTAAATCTCACAAAAAGGCTTTGCGACTACTTCCCATGCAGTCTGTTTGTTCTCCTAAGACTCATGGGGGACTGAATATTCTCAATCTTCAGTTTCATATGTTGGCAAGAAAGAGCACTATGATTGCTGATTTTTTTCAACAAAAACAGCCATGGGCTATTATGTTAGCAGCTATGTGTGGAAACACGAAGTCCCACGCATATGGGTATTGGATTATAGATCACTGGGAAGCATTCATGAATACATTTCAGGGGAAAATTCATGGCTGTCCTGTTTCTACTGCTTTTATTCATGATTGGAAGAGAATTCTCTCTTATGCTAAATGGTCAGGTGCTTCCTCCCATCATGGTAATTCTCTTCGTTTGGAAAGCATCCATTGGAGCAAGGTGTTTGATTCGCCTCTTGCTTTACATGCACCTATTAAAGCATATAATCTTATGAAATTGGGCATAAGATTTGTCGGAGATGTGGTGGATCAACATGGTTATGTGCTTTCATTTCCACAAGCTTGCAGGACATTCCCCTTGGGTCTGCATCATAGGCCCATTTGGAGAATACTTACAACTATGTTGCAGCCCTTTGTTCCTGTTCCTCCACTGTTTGTACAGGACAGATTACTGGATTGGAATCTGACTTCCTTGTCTCCTGCTACCTGTTCACTTTCAATGCATAATTTGACATCCTCGATGATCTACAGATTTCTTCTTCCACCGCCGTGGATTGATAAGCATGCCAACACTCTTTGGAATTTGGATAGGCCTTTATCTTGGTGGCAATCAAAACTCAAGAAAATTTGGAAAGCTAAATTGCCATTGAAACAGAGGCTTTTCTTTTGGAGATGTATAGTGGGAGCTTTTTCCATTGGGGTGAAATTGGAAGCACGTCGTATTGCTTCCTCTTCCTGCCCCCGTTGCTCTCATCACCGTGAGACAGTTCCCCATTTGTTATGGTCTTGCCCGCACTCTCGGATATTGATCACTCATGTCTCTCATTTGCTGCGGCTTCGGTTTCCCTCTATCAGATTCGGAAAACTCTTCTGGATGTTTGGATGCTTCTCATCTCAGATGTTTCCATTCTTCCTTTTCTTTCACTGGGCTCGTTTTTTGGTACTATGGACTATTTGGACACAGAGATTGCATTTTAGGATGGGACAATAGTTCCCTCGGGCATATGCTTTCTTCAGAATGTCCCTCAAGCAATCTTTGTATGATAGTTATGCTGCGAGGGATTTGGATGCTACTAGCCTTGAAGTGTTTTCTCACTGTTTTTGAGTTCTTCCATTAGGCTCTCTTTTGGAGTCTAATGTCATGTACATTGATTTCATATTAATGTTATAGTTTGGGCCCTCTTTACTAGGCTATTCTTCTTTTGGTGACAACCTTTAAAACCACCATCCAACAAACTACTAGGTGCATCTTTGTCGCCGCGTGGCACACTGGCATCGTCGTAGGTCTTCGTGAAGCAAACTACGTCCTCCATTGATGTATAAGTTGCAATTGAATAAATTCATCATTGTACACCTCCATGGCATTTCCCATCATGACGAGCCTTTTGAGTTTAAAGAAATTTCAAACTCGTCAAGTTCCTCTATGAATTAACTTTGAAGTCATCCCAAGAAAGAGGTGCTTCAAACGTCTTGGAATTAGATACTTCCATTGTCACGCAAGTAAGCCTCCACAACAACTACATGGTGTGCTTCTTGACAGTTCACCAGGCTGAACTATGCAGCCCAATGATTAAGTGATGAGGATACATAATCTTTTTTCCCTTCTTTTCCCAAGCATAAAGATGCCCCTGTGGCATAGCGGGCATCACAATTCGCTATTAGATGATGATGCTATGGCTGCAGATAAGTAACCATCTGGCTCATATAATTTAGTTGAGCCATGAGTTGAGGCATGGATGGCGCAAGCAGAGGTAGCTGAGGAGAGGGTGACTCATCATGTTGCACACCCTCCATAGGCACCTATGGGAGATCAGAAGACGAAGCGAACAAGAGAATAGCTGGCCGGAATAACAAGACTAGGAAAACTAATGGGATTTTTTGAACTAGTGGCCATGGATCATGTACTGGATTTGGATACCTTTTTGAGCTAGGGATTGGCTGAGTAGTAGGTTGCTTGTGCTTGCTAGTGTTGAGATTTAGATGGGCTGTGTTTGGACAGGTGCAAGGGCATTTAGCCTTGCTGTAATTTTGCCTTCTGAATAAAGTTGTAAAGAATACCAAAAGGGCCAATCAGGTGTCCAATGTCTGAGCAGGATCAATCTGGCTCCCCGCTGTGGATTTTGTGTTCTCTTTGTGCTGCTGAAAGTATTCTCTAAGTGGCTGAAATGATAGTACTTGCTGGTTCATATTATATACACCACCCTTTAGTTTATCTGAAGACTAGTTTCAGTGGTTTTGTAGTCGGGACATCACCATCTTCCTCAAGAGGCGTGCACGTGGTTGTTACTAGGGAAAGTACTATTTGCTGGAAGTTGTTTGCAGCCAAGAGAATCATGGAAAGTGATCGGGAGGGAGAAGTCGTCGCAGTCTTCTCAGGAAGAGCAGTCCTGACCTACTCTAGCTCAGCTCACTCAGGATGCAAGGTTTGCAGAGTCCCTTAGTGCTCCTCCGAGGCCTAAGAAGAAGAAGAAGACTCACGAGCAGCAGCCTATGCATCATGCATAGGAAGTTTCCCTGCCACAGTCTGCTTTTGGCCCTGGTCCTGGTTGGAATGGTCAAGGAAATAAATTCCAGTTTATGAATCAAGGGCAGAGTTTGGGGGAATGCAAACTGGAATGCCTAATATGAAGTACGGAAATATTGGTATGCAGCCATGAATGCAAATGGGATGCATGGTAACATAGGAGACTCTACTGGTATGCCTAGAATGCAAGAAAGGGGACCTGGGATGGTAAACCCTGCGGTGAGTATTGCTAAAATGCTCAGAATGAGGAAAAGGCTCCATTTTTACAGCCGAAAGTATATGATAATTCGACACCCAAGGGGAATCTTAAAGACTTCAAAGAAGATGGGGCAGCAGTGAAATTTGGGAATCAGGATAGGTTGAAGGCTTTAACATTTATTCAACAGTTTGATGCAATCTATTCAGGTGGAAACTTCACTTAGTCTTCCAAAATCAGGAAGGTATCCACTTTCTTGAAGGGAAATGCATTACAGTGGTAGACCAATTTGCTTTTGCAGGGCAGGGTACCAGTTACTTGGGTTGATTTCAAACAGGTGTTTTCAGCTGCGTGGTTGACTACACTTTTGAGGTAGATATCATGCAGCTTGGCATTAACTGAATGCCAACAATTGATATAACCTGGAAGAGTACAATAAGAAGTTGTTACCCATCAGTTCTTATAGGTATATGTGCCACTGTCTGAGCAAGTTGAAAAGTATTGTTGTGGGCTGCCAAAAGAAATCCGGGATTATTGCACTAAACCTAAGGTGAATAATATGTCACACCTAATCAAGAATGCTAACACAGCATATGCTCTTTTGCAGGGCATGACCAATGGCTTTAAAGGCAGTAAGAAGGATGAATTTAGAAAGAAAGAAAAATTCAACAAACCTTCCAAGTTTTTTTTTGTTGCAGGTCAAAGGCGTACTAAACCAAGTTTTAAATGGTTGTTCGCTGAAGAAAAGAAAGCCTTGATGGAAGCTCATAATTCTTTCTTTGCAAAGAAGAAGGCCATCAAGCCAGGGAATGCCCAAGCCGTAAGAGAAAGGAGCCTACTAATAATACGGGTGAGCAAAAAGGTGAGCAGAGGGGCAAGAAGTCCAAGCCCACTACCGGATTGATGCCTGATGTGATAAGTGAACAAGCAAATGGGGATGCCACAGAACTATGCTGAGCATGGAGCAATGTGCGTGATCAAATGTCTTTGACTTTCTTTTTGACCCAGGCTCGAGCAAATTTTATTTTCCCAAAGTTGGTAGGTAAACTTGGAATGCGTGCAGAGGAAGGCTTGACTTGTCCAGGGCATAGTGTACCAGCACTCCCATCATTGGAAAGCATCGGTTACACGTTTAGAGCTATACAGATACTAAAGAATTATTTATCATGCCTCTATATGGTTGTGATGTATTGTTGGATATGCCGTGGTGCCATCGTGTTTGTGCTTTTGTAGACACTTTTGATTACTCTGACACACAAGGGCAAGACTCATGAATTTATGTAAAACTCAAGGGAGAGTCAATCGTTGTTGTATCCGCTTCGGCTATTTCTTTTGTAATGAAAAATCATATTTTTGCGTATTTGTTTTTTGCAAAGGAAATACAGCCATAAGATACTCCCTCATATTTTTGGGCTGGATAAAGAGCGGACTGATTTTCTTGATTGCTTTTCTGAGTCTCTACTAGGAGAACTTCCACCACAAAGGCCTAAGGATCATGCCATTGATATAATACCAGGCAATAGCCCGCTGAACATACCACCTTACAATGTAAGTAAAGCCCAACAGGAGGAGATTATGAACTAGTGAATGATTTGCTGCTGAGTCGGCCTAGATTCTCTCTGTTTTGTTCACCGGTTCTGCTCGTGCAGAAAAAGGATGGTTCCTAGAGTATGTGCATTGATTATAGTGCACTGAATAAGATAACCAGATTCTTGATTCCGTGAATAGATGACATCTTGGATCATTTAGAGGAACCTACATTTTCAGCCACATTGATCTTAAAAGCGGGTATCATCATATACGTATAGGCCTGAGACGTGCACAAGACAGCTTTCAGGACCACTTTTGGCTTATATGAGTTGCTTGTTATGCCATTTGGACTTACTAATGCTCCTGCAACTTTCAATCGGACGATGGACAGAATTTTTCGAGAGCACTGATCTTTCGTGGGCACTTTCTTCGATACAGTTGGCAAGTTGGCTTGGAAAGCAAGCAAAAAAGTCAAAATTCACTTTGGAGGCAGTTTTCTAGAGGAGAGGAAGGCAGAGAGAGGTCACAAGCTCGGAAAGTGCCCCATTTCTACTCAAACAAATCGCCTTGCTGATTTTTGACTACCAGAGCAGTCCGTGGGCTATTTGAGAGCTGCTAGAGCTGCCAGAAACTCAAAAACGGAATTCGCCTACAGCCAAGGAGCCTCACGAAGAATTCGCCATCAACCAAGGAGCTGCCAACGAAACTCATCCACTGCCTAGGAGCCTTCAAGTTGATTCATCTACTGCCCAGGACCTCCAGGTTGATTCGCATTCACCTATGACCCAGGAGTCTCCACGTTGATTCGCCTACAACTAGGAGCCTCCAAATTGATTCGCCTACTGCCCAGGAGCCTCTAGGTTGATTTGCCTACAGCCAGGAGCCTCCAGATTCAAGATTGATTCGCCCACTGCCCTGGAGCTTTCAAATTCAGCCAGGAACCCTCCAAATTGATTTGTTCTCATCCAAGGTCAATTGTTGGATCTGGTATTGTGTGCCAGCTCCGGACAGCAGAGAGTCGCTTCCAGAATTCTCTATCAGACAGGTTGCACGGAGAGTCGCCTTCTTTTCCCTGTCAACTAGAGTATCTCCAGGAGGGCAGCAAAGGTTTGGCACTTATGAGCTATGTGGCTGAGTCGGGCTGTTAGCAAACTTTGCTTGGACAGCCAGGAAGAGGGTGATTCAGCCTTGTAGGTGTTGATGGGATTTTTGGAACTGGCGGCCATGGATTATGCACTAGATTTGGATGCCTTTTTGAGCCAGGGATTGGCTGTGTAGCAGGTTGCTTGTGCGTGCCAGTGCTGAGATTTAGATGGTCTCTGTTTGGACAGGTTCAAGGGCATTAGCCTTGCTGTAATTATGCCTTCTAAATAAAGAAATAAAGAAATACCGAAAGGGGTGCCAACGTTTGGGGCCAATCTGGGTGTCCAGTTTCTGAGCAGGAGCAATCTAGCTCCCCGTTGTGATCCTATGTTCTCTTTGTGTTGCTGAAAGTATTCTTTAAGTGGCTGAAATAATAGTTCTTGCTGGTTAATATTTATTCATCCCCCTTTAGTTTATATGAGGCTGGTTTCAGCCTCGCTTGGGGATCAATAACTTCGCTCACATAAGAGGGCCCAGCTTTCCAAAAATATGGGAGCTTTGGTTGGAGAGGATACATAAGACTATCCTGGCTCTTGACATCCATAATCTAGGACGACTCCCCTCCTAACTGGGTTGTTCATAAGTTAGGCCTAAAGGATCATTTTCACTTCTCTTCATATTTGATGTTCATCTCCATTGATTGCTTCCTCCTTTATAATCAAGAGTCAACCGTGGACTATATTTTTTTCTTTCATTCTTTCATCCACCTTAGGTCGCTTTGGTACTATAGCCGAGATTGGTGGAGCCAAGAGAGTTTTGTAACATATTTTAAAGAATGATTTCTTTTTTCTTAAAGGCGACAATAGAGGTAAGGAAAGAATCTATGACACGACCCCGGCACTCCTAAAACCTCTAAGCTGCAAACAAACACAAGAACACACCAAATGTGAGGAAACTGAGCAGGCTGCTCACCACCCAACCATGACATCTACGGGATGCGATCCCGAATCAGGAGATGTCCCCTCCGAGCCACGAGCTGAGCTACTAGCACGAACTCCCAACCAGATCCTAACTAGCCTAGTGTCCCATACCACCAGGTGGCACTATGAAGCCTGGGATCTACTACTGGGCCTTGGGCTAACCTATGTATAGGCGCGCGTCCACGACTCAATCCAGGATCAGACCTAGCACTTGGGAACGAGACTTGCTCCCATCGACTCTCTGAGAACTGAACCTCTAGGCCCCTTATATAGACTCGGGCCCTAAGCGCCAAAAATAGCGAAGACCTCTAACTGGTTCGTACCCTTGCCACTCAACCCGAGAATCAAGCCTGCCTAGCCCTAAGCCTCCCCAGGCTACCTGAGCTAGTCTTGTGTACCCAATACACGTTAGGTACCAATCCGTGCACATGACAATCTACCACAACCATTTCAGCATTTTGTTGAGAGGAGAGAGAAACATGTTGCAAGTTGGCCTTGAAAATTGGCAAATAAGTTCAATGAAAGAACATCCGCCACCCTCTTTCATTGTCAATCAGTCCTGCCTTCTTCATCCAGGGGTTGCAATCATCTATTCGGGATATATTATGTGAAGCCTTGCACATCATGCGTGAAACAAGCACTTCAAAAAAGTTTGCCTTGTCTAGGCTCATACACCTCACATTACTTCTTGTTTGATATACTGAACATACACACATGGTTGAAGCATTCTGACATTCAAAAGTGCGGTCTGCATTGAATACCTTCTCGTTTTGAACATCCAGGTGAAGTTTACCACAGCTGCAGTAAATGAGATGTTGGGTCTGGTGCAGGAATCCAGCCTTACATATAGGACACAGTAGCCCATCCTTTACAAAAGACAGTAAATTTGAGATATTAGCTGCCAATTTGGGAGGAACCACTTCAATTTCAAACCAAAACATTCTATAACACTTGAACATACATATCTAACGGACTAATATAGTAGATGCACCTGAGCTTCACAATTTGATTCGTCTATCACATTTTAGAGGGGTGGACAGTTAATGTATGATGAGACTGACTGGTGGAAAGTTAATGCATGGTGAAACTGATTTGTCTATCACATTTTTAAAATAGAGGGATGGAAAGTTAATGTATGATGAGACTGATGTTCTTAACCCCCAGAATGAGTAACCATGCTGGTTTTTGCTGTTGACTCTAGTTGTTTAAGACTTTTTTATATTATGATAGTGCATACTTAACAATGTTACAGTGTATAGCTATTTTCCTTCTTGTTTCTTTAAAGTTTTGAAGAGAGAGAAGACATTAAGGCATCCTTTCTTGCGTTGCTGGAAAACTTCCTAGATTGTTTTGGAAATGCAACCTGGCCACAGTACATAAGCGAGAAAAGAATATTAGGAATAAATTCCTCGCAGAAGAGCACTACCTCTCCGGTTTGCAATTGCTCCAACAATTTTGCTAGGGAATCATCCTCTTGCGTACAACGGCTCTCAAATTCCTCAAGTAAAGCAGCCTCTACAGCAGATGAAAACGGAAATATCAAAGATCACATGGCTGCAACTGGAAACTAAGACATTCAAACAAATCCCCCAAAAAAAAAAACTCGAAATTCTTGCTATCCCCTATCCACTCACAGAAATGTCCAAATGAATCGTCCCTTAGGGTCCTTTTACAGTGAAATAAAACTTGGCTGTCTGGGTGACACTTACATGATGTAGCTCATATCACAATTGCAGAGGTTAACAAGTCAAGAAGCTGCCACATTTTTATACATTAATCTAATCATAGCATAAGAGCGCCTGATCCTATGCAACAGACTATTAACATGCACAGTTTTTTCCAAAGTGTGTGCTTTACATAAGTAGCAAAGCATGTCCTCCCTAAAACAACAAATAAGGGCTCTTTCCTAGCAGCAGGAAAACCCCATAAAGTACTTTGTGGGTTTGTTTACCCCTTGTAGTCAAACAACCAACAACAATGATAGAAACAATCATAAAGGAGCATCCCTTGCATACATGTTGTTAGGAAGGTACAGTGTTACTTGCACCTTAATTTGAACTCCAATAAGACTGTTAAACCTTTACGATGTCAACATGAAACTTTAACATCACACTGCTATAGAATGAAGGATGCATTCAAGCTGTCTAGGTAGCTCGTGTCTAAGTGCAAATCCCCATGCCAGAGGGAATTGCTGTCCTGCTCATTATTTACACTCTGTGGCACCAAGTTGAGCAGGTCAAAATGGAGGACCTGCTCAACTTGGTGCCAGCCTTCCACGAGCCAATGAGATGACAAAAAATGGGGGGTGGGGGATGAAATGAAACACACTCCCTCTTTCTTGAATGCTTCAGATTTCTGTTCAGTTTTCTTAAATTGCACAGCAAACAAGAGTGTAGGGACAGAGAAAAGAACACTGGATATGGCCCTGCAATGGGGAAGAGCACCCAGACTGATATTATGTTGACTCTTGCTCAAGTACACAGCACATGCAATGTCTGTACGAAGTGGATTGTGGATGATGCATAGTTACCAGGAAATGGGAACGTTCCGAGATCTGCTGCCAGAATGGGAATGTTTCATGAAGGGGGAATGTGGGAACGGGAACAAGAACACCATGTCATATGCCACATCATAGACACATCATCATAAGACATAAAACCATGCTAGAAAATATAAGAAGCTAATATTTTACAGCTTCCAACCTTCCATTTCAACCCATTTTGAATTTTCATTGAGAAAAAAAAAAGGGAGGGAATGTTCCGGGGCCATTCCGGTCCCCCCTTGACTCCCGGAATGTCCAAAACCCTACTTTGGAAGAGGGAACGGCGTTCCCTCTGGTAACTATGGGGTGAGGTGAGCGAATGTGGACAAGAAGACACACAATGAGACATGAAGAGGCCCACAACTCTTCGTACCACCCCATTTACTCAATTCGGATATACTTAGCCCAACTAAATGACTAAGGTTCCCCCCTTAAGGTCTTGGACCTTATAGAAGTGCACTCTAATAGTCTGTCCCCACCTAGTTGCCTAACGCATGACTCTTTTTATTTCACTAACATAAGAGTTACTGTCCAAATTTTGTGCCGTCTGAAGCTTAGTTGCAGGAAACGTCCTAAAAAGTTAGGAAACCCCGTTTCCTAACGTTTCCAAAATTGAGACGTTTCCGAAACTTGAAAACGTTTTGCAAACGCCTAATCTACAAATGTGCCAGAAGAAAAGCCAACAAGGGCAGGTATTGACAAGAGATAATGGCAGGCTCTTGCATTATCATGGTGGGTGCATAGCGAAGGCTTTAGAAGTAACACAAGACTCAGATTAGACGATCTACATGGGTGACGACTAATTCATCAATGCACTATACGAATCTCATCTTCAAGGATCATCTGCTCCATGCTCTCCAAGAATCCAATTGCTTGCCTTGTGCACACGTCTAGCTTATATGGTGCATGTTTTGTTTAATTACTAGCTTCTGTATGTGAGCAGAAATATACTTTATTCAGCCTACCCCTGCCGTTTCCTATTAACACAAGTGGCGTTTCAAAACTACCACGTTTCCTGCATGGAAACATTTCGTGCAACATAGGTCTGAAGTAGTGGCTTCATCTCGACGGGCCCGATCTACTTAGATGATCCACTGCCATAACAATATCAGTTGGACACGTCAAAATACAAAACATGTGTCACACCATCAAATTGGCACATAATGTAATGATGTTCTAATGTGTATTAATTCACAAAATCATTATTTTCCTTGTCCTGGCACTCCCTCTTGCTTGGATGAGCAGGAGTCCTCTTCTTAATTATCTCTTGACTCTTCTGAAATATCTATTGCCTCTTCTGAAATATCTCGTCTCTTTCACTTGCATACGCTTTCTGTTTATACATTCGCATTTGCATCGCCTCTTTATATTCTGCAAATATCTATGGAAAATTTGCACAGCAAACAAGAGTACAGGGATAGAGAAAAGAACGCTAAAAACGAGCCTCCAATGGGGAATAGGGCCCTGGACTAGTATTATGCTGACTCTTGCTCAAACTCACAACAAGAAGACACATGATGAGACATGCAGAGGCTCACACCTCTTCGTACCACACCATTTACTCAATTGGGATACACTTAGCCCAATTAAATGACTAAAGTTTGCCCCTTAAGGTCTTGGACCTTATAAAAGTGCACTCTAACGTGTCTACCCCCACCTAGGTGCCTCCTTATACATTACTCTTTTTATTTCATTAATACTTAAGTGTTACATGTCCAAATTTAATGCCGTCTGAAGCAGTGGCTTTAGTTCGAGGGGCCCTATCTACTCAGATGATCCACTACCATAACAATGTCATTGTCCATCATAAATACAAACATATGTTGCACCATCAAATTGGTGCATGATGTAATAATGCATTGATTAACAAAATAGTTATTTCCTTGTCAAGACACGGAAAGGGGTACATCCCTGATCTTGAGGATGCGGACAGTCCCTGGGGATTGAGAAAAGCTAGTAGCATGCACTAAGTCTCTGTAGCAAGTATGGGGATAGTATCCCATGCAAAGCCTTGCTAGCTCTACTCTCTCCTCCACACACCCTCCTTCCGCCCTTCTCTGCTCCATCAGGGCCTTCTCACCCCTCCAACAACCAGCCTAAGGGCTGGTTCAGCACCTTTTGCCACCCAAAACCATCTCTTGCCACCCGCATTCCCCCTCAACTCATCCATAGCCCCTCCCCGCCACCCCCGACATCCCCTAGGCTCCCGGGCCCCCACTTTTTACTGTTCCTCAAGCTGCCTTTGATAACTTAGAGGTTTTTTGGGGAGACCATACTCATCTAGCCCACTTATTTTGGCCCTTCTCCATCCCTTTCCTTTCCCTTTGGCTTCTCCTTTGGCTTTTCTGAGCTAGTAGGTTGGGTTTTTGTTTGACTTAAGGATTCCGATCCATAGGGCAAACTTTCTTCTGGACAGAGGGGCTCTCATGGCAGCACCCTCAACACCTTCAGCCATCCAGATTTCCCTCTCCCCAAAAAACAAACAAAATGTGCAGAAAGCTATCCAAATTCTTCAAGATAAAGTAGTGGTGGGCTGCATTGTTGGCCTCACTCCCACACAACGATAGGTTCGAGACTGGGTCTAGGCGAGTTTAGCCTTGGAAGGTGATCACATTCAAGATGTAACCATCTACGAGAGGGAAGTTTTCTACTACAGCATAGCTCTTCAGTCATAGCTCAAGCACTCATGGAACAAGGCCCAACGTACCTTGGTCCTCATCTAGTTTTCTTCATCCCTTGATACCACAATGTTACAATGGACAACATGGAGACAACGCATCACCTACTATCACACCACTTCCTAGGCCTTCCTAAGCAATACAAGTCTATTTTGTCCTCTATTGGGGCTTGTTTCAGCACTATTCTGGAGGCTCCGACCATATCAGCCTCAGTAGTCTCTAACGATGGAGTCCTGAAGGTGCAATTCATGTGGATGACCAAATAGCCTCCTTGAGGAGGTACTTCTAGAGACCCTAGATGGTGGAGTCTTCAAGCGAAGGGTTGAGATTTTAAGCTTTCTCTAGGGCAGTGCTTATGTTGCAGATAGATGGGCCACCTCGTCAAGACTTTGCCCACAATTTACGGGCCACCCCCCAATCCCCAGGCGAAAAGAATGCCAGCAAGACAACAAGAGGAATAGGATCCCTCCCCCCCATGTCAAGTGGCACACCTCCTCAATCGCAAACATGGGTTGCCCAATCAGAGGGGGTTTAGACTAGAGGGGAAGGCAACAAAAACAGTAAGAGATCAACAAAGAACTATAGAAGATGAGCTCATTGCAAGCGAGGATGAGACCTTAGACTAAAAACCTCTCCGTCGTAAGGAAAGCAGCCGGCTATGTCTCGCTCGACCTCCCTACTGAGGGAGTTCTTCCGATCTTCCAACAAAGATGGTGCCACGAGCCAATGTGCAGTCTAGCTACAAGTCTCATCTTCGTTCTTGATGTCTTGGGATCTCAAGGTAGGCTTGCATCCAGTGATGCCTCTCAACGTCACCACACGGATCTGGACTACTCCCCCTCTAAGCCTCCGGTGGAGTCAACTTGCTCAGAACCACGCAAGCTTCCCACCATCAAAAGGCCATGTTCATCACCTCCCCATCTTCTCCATGATTTGGACGCTAGTGAAGTGGAACATGCATGGTTTCCACATTCATCACCTCCCCATATTCTCCATGATTTGGACACTAGTGAAGTGGAACGTGCATGGTTTCCATGATCATGCATGCCAACAACCACATCATTTGAACTTATGATAGGAGTTAGGCACTTGGTTTACAATTTCCTATGGCCAGGCTTGGATAGCACATAGAATACCTTGGGCTAGGGTCACCTAGAAGATGGTGATTCTACCCTAGGCAAATGGAGGATTGGGCATCATAGATCAGAGATGCAAAGTAGAGCCATGTTAGGGAAGCTCATTGTTAGGGGCCTAGCCCCAAGCTCTAGGTCTTGGAAGCTCATGTTGGCAAGGCATTCTAAGAAACATGCCCCACACAAGGGAAAATTGGCAATATTCTCACCGGTGGATGTTCACAGAGGGCCCTCTCACAGGAAAGGGATCATCATTGACGAGGAGCTTCATGAAGGTATGGCGGCATCACTCAAGAAGCCTCATTCATGCCATCCCCTAAAGCACAGATGAATTCGAGTGGAACCCCCTAATCTAGCACCTCTACATTTGAGGAGGGTCGTATGCTGGGGCAGCACACACACATTGGTTGGGAATAGTGGAACATTGGTCTAGCAAGATTCTTGGGGGCCTGGAGTTATCTTCCCTAGCAGCTCGAGGAAAGATTGCATGCACTCGCCCACCTGAAAGAAGCTAGCAGCAGGATACAAGAGATCAATAGGGCCATCCTAGAGGCATGGTGGAGGGGCTTGGTAGGACCCCAAATGCTACAGGCACTCGACATTGGTTTGGCCAGTTCTCCAAGACCGGAATCCCTTTCAGAGTTTTCTTCTTGCAGTAGGACCACGATGCGCCCTACTTAGTTTTCTTCAACATCGGTTCAAGCGGGTCACTCCACATGAAGTCCGAGAGCGAGCGGACAGAGACCCCAAGGATGATAGGGTCTTGGACTTAGTGGAGTAGTAGAGGATTAGAGTGGTTGGCCATTACCCTTGATTGTGCCTTCGGCTATGGGAGCGCAGACCGTGCATGAAGGTGCAGTGGTATCTAAGTGGGTGGTCTTGCTATCCAAGATTGGACACTTGGAGCAGGTAACAAAGGTTTCTTTCTTCTTCTACACCACCAACACTGGTAGATGACTTCAATTGGACACATTGTCTTGAACCTTTTCACATTAGGGGCACTGGCTCAAGCAATAGGTGCCGCATGAGCTCTTTACCAGGCTTTGGTCCTACCTTTGGACTAGCCTCCGCCCGCCCGCAACCCATGGAGGTTTGCCCATAGTTTGTCATTGCTGCGATGCTAGGGACCTTGAGACAATAGCTCATTGCTTGTGAAGCTGTGCAACGGCTCAAAGGATCTGGCAAATCTGTCTCGGGATTGTAGTGTAGCAGGAGATAGACTATCCTCACTCTCTCCTGCTCACTAACTACAAGATGATGCACTCAACACACAAAGTGATGATGTGAGTGACAGAATCACAAGGAGAGAATCTAGTGGGCCTCCGAAGAGGAAATATAGCTGAAATGTACGAATGCCCAAAGGGCTGAACACAACTGTATGAAGGGGCTTGAACCCTCAATTGTATGTGGTAGGCGCTGATGTCAGCGCTACCACGTGGCAACTCATGTGCTATCTGTGTGGCCTGCTCCTGCTAGCTAACTGCATGGCAGTCCCACATGGCAGCTGCTGACGTGGTTGCCTACGTGGAGCATGCGTGGCAATCCAGCGTGACCACGGGATGTGGATGCCCGTGACATCCCCTTTGCTCAAGCTCGAACTAGGGTAGAGAGAAAGCCGCCTTGTATGTTGCAAGGAGGTCTAGATAGTCTACAAAGAAATCTTCCTCCACCCATGGTGCTTCGTGGGAGCCCCTATGCTTGAACTTGACTACGTACAAACGTTGTCGATTCATGTTCCTCTTTTGAACCGATGAAGTTAAATCTACTCCGATTCCACGATCTCAGCCACATCAACAACTTCAAGCTGCTCCACATCGGGTATTGTGGTTGGTGCCGGACCCACATATGGTTTGAGCCATGACACATGAAATACTGGGTGCATGGTCCATGTCAAAGGTAATTGCAACTTCATGGCCACATCCTTCACCACCTTGATGATTGGAAAGGGTCCAAAAGAAAGCTTCAAGCACCTCCTTGCAATCTGCTTGAGACATTTCTTCATGATTCGCAAATAGACCCATTGCCCTTCCTTGTAACTTACATCACACATGTGCTTATTGGCTTACGTTCGGTAGGTCTCTTAGGCTTTGGCAATGAGGTCCTTTACTGACTCCATGACCTACTCATAGGTCTATGTGACGCGATTGGCTTCATAAACCTTCTCGGATGTCCGGGTGAGAAGGGACTTGACCTTTTTTGCTGCTTCATAGGGAAGTCCGGAAGAATGGGTGTCGTTCAGGATCCCTTAAACTAGGGGCAAGTATTGTTCCCAGCAAGACTGAGCATCTGCAACATAGCATTTCAGAGTATCAAATGATAACTAGTTGTAGACTTTTGTCTCGCCATTTGACTACAGATGAATACTGCTAGAGAAGCTGAGCTTGGTACCGAAGTTATTGAACAGGGCTCTCCAAAAAAGACTGGTAAAATTTGAATCCATGTCGGACACAATGATACGGGGCATGCCACACATCGGATACCACCATCTGAGAAATAGACATGCTGTGTCCTATGAGTCAATCGTACCTTTACATGGAGTTAGCATGACAAATTTGCTAAATCTATCCACTATGGTCAGGCACATGGTGTTCCTCATACCAATAGCTCGTTATTTTTCTTGGCGTTGATGTACAATTGGTTGTCCTTCAGAAGTTGAAGAACCTATTGAACATGCTTCGCATGATGTGTTGGATCCTTCAAGAAGATCAGAATGTCGTCAAGAAACACAAAGACACTCTTACCAATCAACGGTTTGAAGATCCAGAGCATCATACGGTTAAAGGACGCGGGTACCCTTGTGAGACCGAAGGGAATCACCATGAACTCATGCTGGGCTTTCTCTGTGCGGCTTTGTTCAAGCACTCCAAGATGTAGTCGATCCTCGGCATGGGGAACTTGCTCTTGATGGTTAGCTTGTTCAATGCGTAGTAATCCACACACATCCGAGCTGAGTTGTCCTTCTCTGTATGGTGAGTTACTGGGGCAGATGAAGTTCTTCGTATGGTGAGTTACTAGGGCAGATGAAGCCACTGCATAACAACTCCTCTAACTGCTGCTCAAGTTCCTCCTCCATCTTCTTGTTGAGAAGGTAAGGATGTTTTGCTGGGAGGTGATGATCCAAGCAAAAGCTCAATACGATGGTCCTCTGGCTGATTGGGTGGTAAGGCTAGAGGCAAGCTTGATGTGAGAAAAATGTCCTGGTACTGTTGAAGCAAAGCTTCCTGCTTGAGGGTCCTGGATGGAACTTCTATATTGGTCGCTTTGTGTATGCATGTCTCTACTCACTTGCGAATCTCGCGTGCCATCTGGATTGCAATCAAAGAGCGAGGCAAAGCGTCTTTGAGCCAAGCGATGAACTTACCCCCATGATCTAGAATTTTGAGGTCTGAACCCTGGACCTGATAGTCTAGGCAAATTTCAAACTGATGCCACCATCGGGCTCCCAAGATGATGTCCGCTGATTGAGTTGGTGTGACCCTGAAAGTACCGGTATCTGCCCATCATCCTATCTTTAGAGTGGCTCCTGAGGCCACCTTGTTGCTCTCCACCTATTGTCCTATGAATGCGCCATTCAGGGCGATGGTATCGGACGGAGTGAGAGTCAACCTGGCTCGATCAATAGCTTTGGTAGAAATAATGTCCTCGAAACTCCTTGAATCTACGAGGATGAGGACTTTCTGGCCGCCGATCTGTCCGTAGAACTGGAACATGGTGGGAAACTAGTGAGAGTCCCCCTTCTCCTGATCTTCTTCAATCCCCTCTGTAACCACTGAGGTTGCCTTGGCCGGAGTCAAAGCTGTAGAAGAACCACTTTACATGGATCCAACCTACTTGCTGGTTCTTCAAATGTGGGCAATCATGCTTTTTGTGCCCCTGCTCATGGCAAAAGAAGCAGCGGTTCTCTTTGGCATAGGTCGCTCAGGTGGCTGCATAAGTACCCTCCATAGCCATTGCTGTCTTTTGCTGGCCAGTTCTTTTGTTGCCCCGTGCTGGCCTTCTTTCCTCCATCAATAGCGGCAAAACCCGGGGGCTTTTGGGTCCTTGACCCTTGTGCATGGACTCAAAGTTTTGAGCAAGCTCATATGCACACTCATAATCCCGTGGCCAAAAACTACGAATGTAACACTGGATGTCTGATCGCAGCCAATGAAGGAATTTGCTCAGCTTCGGACTGTCCTCCAGCTGCAACTGTACGAACACCTGTGTGAATTTATTGGCATAATGATTCACTAATTTGTTGTTCCCCTGGCGCAGCTCGTAGAATTGACTCCTGAGCCTGTCCAGGTACTGTGGTGGCAGGAACTGTGATCGAAATCTCTTACAAATTTCGTCCACCTATAGAAAGGTGTCTCCTTGTCTACATCATAGTGGTCTTTCTACCACGTGAGCCACCAGGTGACCACCTCGCCTGTGAGGTGCATGGATGCTAGGATGCACCACTCGTTCTCCTTCATAAGCATCCCTGAAATATAACTTTCGAACTAATTGAACCACGAAGTCAACACTAAGGGTTGTTTCTTATCATCGTACCGTGTGAAGTTGAGTTTCCCCGGGAAGGAGGGCTTGGCCGGAGGTGGAAGTCTCTCCATTTCTCCCCCCGCTGGTCGGAGTAGAGAGATGAGAAGCTGCCGGTCCTGTTCTTCCTTCTCTTCTCAAGCGGTACATTCTTCGATCTCCTTGGCCTCCTAAGCCTCGCGGTCTAGAGTCTCTTGGCTTCCCGAGCCTCTTGATCGTGTTCGTCTTTTGTTTCCCGAGCTGCCCTTACGGCTTCTCGAGCTTCCCGATCGTGTTCTTCTTTTGCTTCTCGAGCCTCCCGATCGTGTTGTTCTTTTGCTTCCCGAGCCTCTCGATCGCGTTCTTCTTTTGCCTCCCAAGATAGCCTTTCGTGCTCTCTGGTCTGCTCACGATCTTCCCGTATCTCTTGAAACTGGGTCGTGCAGGTGAAAAGAGCCTTGGACTGTTGTTGCTGCATCTGCATCATAGCCTTCAACCTGGCTGTCATGGCAGACATGGAAGTGTCTGCATGAGTCTGTGGTGGGGGTGGGGTTGGTGGTGGTGGTGGTGGTTGAGGCACTGAACCCTCTTCCCCTGTGTTGGACTGCTCACTGGTGCTCATGGTGTCCTTACCGGATCTTGTCTGGACCATAAATGATGGGGGCTATCCCTAATTGACTTGAACCTCTTGATTCCTGGAATTAAAAAAATTCCCCTCTTTAGTGCACGCAGCAAGGTGTAAAGACCTACGGGTGAAGATAGGAGCCGGCCATATGCGCGATGGAGTTAAGGGAGGGAGCGGCTAATGGAGTATGGTCCTACCACTAGTCCGGGGTAGAATAGATACCCTACAAACCCCTCTGTCTCAGGAAAGATTCTGAAGCTCTGATACCAATGTAGCAGGAGATAGACTCTCCTCACTCTCTCTCCTACTCACTAACTACAAGATGATGCACTCAATACACAAAGTGATGCTATGGATGTGAGATAGAATCAGAGGGAGAGAATCTAGTGGGCCTCCAAAGAGGAAATATAACTGAAATGTATGAATGCCCAAAGGGCTGAACACAACTGTCTGAAGGGGCCGAAACCCTCAACTACAAACTGGAAAAGACTAAGCTAGCTAGAGGATGTAAATCCTCACTAGAACCCTGGAGAGGCTGAGGCAGCCTTCTGGTCTGCTGCGGGGAAGCCTGGCTCTGCTGCTCTTAAGGCTTGAAGGCCTGAGGAGTGGATGAGAAATGAGGAACCAAGGGGGCTGCTTTTATGATCAGGCTGCAAGATGCTGACCAACCAGCCTCGACCTGCTGCTGCTACTGCTGAACCACCTGCTGATGTGGCAGCCAACTGGCCACAGTGGCAGTTCCTGCGTGGCCTGCACCTGGGCTGACTGTGTGGCAGCTCTGCTGGCATGGCTGCCTGCGTGGCAGTCCACATGGCTGCCTACATGGAGCCTGAGTGGCAGTCCAGCATGGGCGCGGGCTGTGGATGCCCGTGACATGTAGCCAAGATGCAACAAATCCGGCGGGATTTCACGTGGGGCATGGCATGTTGGTTGACAAAGGGACGGCATGGCTTCCCTAGTAAGATGGTCGCTCTGGCCTACACATATGTTCACCTGCCTGGACATTCAAGACTTAGTCCCTCCCCTTCGACAGAAACGTAAGTTCTCTCCAAAGGACAAAGTTAGGGACTATCACCAGCATCAATGCCTGGAATATCTGGGTAGCGTGTTGTAGTGTAATTATTGGGTGCAGCAGACTTGACCTACAGCCACCCTCATCAGCATATGGCATAATATTATCTATACCCTGCGAGCCACTTGGGAGTAAGGTACAGAGGGGTGTCAAGGAAGACCGCTAAAAGGCAGGAGCCTTTCTGCATGGCATGGCCTGCAGGCACTTTTTACATTCTCAAGAATCCAGGAGTCTGCTAGTTGTATAACCCTCGATCCTGGTTGCCGGCACCTGTTTCCTGATACTCTAGACAGTGAGCTGGGATCCTCTGAAACAGGCTGTCCTCTGGAAAAAGTTTTTGAAAAAAAAGGTTATGCAGCAAATCTGGGAAGTCTCACATGCTAAAGTTTGAAATCTTTTCTGCACGAGGACCTGCTCTAACATCCCTATTTCTGATTTCCCTCACACAGAAATGACTTATCCCAAAATTCATGCCAGATGGCAACAGAACCCTATTTAGATACCCTATACCTAGTGTCTGGTAAATGTAAGGGAACACATTTTATCCAAAACTGAAGTGTGGCATTGACACGAGGCCTATAAAGATAAGCAAGAGTCTGCACTAAATTTGCAGGAAATTCCCAGAGTCAACAGTACCTTTCCCAATCTCCCAAATCCAAGCTTTCCTGTTCATACCTCACTGCATATCAACAGCTGTCATACAAAAATATGTTTTTCTTGTTCATCTCAAGATGAGAAAATGAAATAAAAAGGAGAGGTTTGTATTTCAACTTTTAACACTTCCATATGGTTGCATTTGTGATACCTCTTTTCTGAATCTCGGTCTGTGTTTCTTCATGAAGAATAGCTTCCATAGCTATCATAAGTTCTTCATAATCTTCTTGATTCAGTTCAAAGAACTGTCCCGAGGTTTCATATTCCCACAACATGCTATCATAATCAGTTCCATCTAGGGAATCCCGGGCACTGCTTGTATGCTGCAGTCTATTGATTTCATCAGAAAGAATCTGGCCAAAAGCTGACCCATCAGCCTCCTGAAAAACAACTCAATCAACCCCACAGAAATTAAGAGACTTCAAATATCATCAGGCATTTTTAAAAGTACCCTAACTTAGCCAGACAAACCAGCCTTTTTCCGTTTGAAAAGAACAAACTCATGCAATGTATCTCAAATCAAAATTGAATAGCCATGGTCTACCCAAAACCTGTCCTCACGTCACTAAACCACAGCATCATATACAACAACAATATAAGCACCTGGGCTTAAAGGTAAGCTTGCAAGGTACTACTCCCAGCTGGTATCAATAATGTTTAAGAGTTCACACAAAAAATTTCAAACAGGATTAGCAAATTATTTCCAGAGCTATTTTCCCCATTCCTTCGATATGAACAGCTAATCCAAATTACTTTGCCTTCCAGAATCAAGCCTGCCATCCTTGCAAGATTAATGGGACAGACCAGTCTTGCCTTCTCAATACAATAAAAAATTAAATATAGCAAAATCAAACCAAGCAAAAAGTCTGCAACTCACGACTCTGATTATTAAGACCAAGTTCTGAGTGAATATAGCATAGCCTAAAGATACAATATGCACCTCTAAAAACAATGCTCACCTTGGCAAGCAAGTTCCCATCTAGGTTGCTAGCTTGCCATATCTATCAAATCATCCACATTTCAAATACTGCAAGATTTAGTTTCACTATTGAAACCACATGTGAGTCAGATGGTGTGAGTCTTTCCTAAGCTGCCACTTATGGATGAGGAAAGCCTGAGTATGAGCAGCCTTGGTGGATGACAAAGGCCTGAGCATGAGCAGCCTTGATTATTAATTTCTGCTCTGCTTTTGTCAAAATCGGATCTTAACCTCGTTTTGTTTGGGTATTGCTGCTGTTGCATCCCATATTTTCTTGCAGCTCATTATCAAGTTAACATGGCCGCTCCAATCTCAGCCATTGCTTTCTGATGGGGCCTTTAGCACTTGTCCGAGTGCTTCTTTGACTCATTAGTCCATTTATAGTTATTGCTGCATGGGTGCCTGATCCTTACTGTTTTGCTATCGCCTGCGTGGGTGTCTGGTCCATATATGTCCCTTGGAGATTGGCCTCTGACTGGATATTGTTGACAAGTTATTGTTGAAAGAATATTCTTGCATGTGCTGTGAGCAACCACTGATGAAAGTTGGAAAGAAGGCAGTGTGCACTGCACTCGAGGAGGAAATTGAGCTGGCAGGGACTTCAAAGCAGTTGCAGGCAGGAAGCTTCTCACTGGTTATTGTTGGCAGGCTGTTGTTGGAGTCGTCTATTTGCATGTGCTAAAAAGACGTCTGTTAACGCTCTCCTTCTCAAAAGATGGATTTTTGTGATTGCATTTTCTAGTGCAGTATCAGAGGACTGGTCACAGGGCTGCAGCTGCTCGACTGTGACACTCCTATGCGACTCTAAAGTTAAGGTGTTTGTATACTGATCAACAAAAAGTGTTTTTTCACTCGTCTGCTCTCTCTCCACCAAAAGATTCTCAGGCATTGTAAGTGCAAAACCAGATTTAACACACAAAAAGTGCTACAAAGTTGGAGAGTGTAATAAAAACATTACACTCACATGATATGCGGTCCTGTATGTTTCTTTAACTGCCTTCATGTTTCACATTCCAAGAAATACAATCTTGCAATAACTAAACCTTCAAAGTTGAGCTAGCTATAAAATGTTTGTCAAACGTTCGTAACGCACCTTCGACACTTGCAACGATTTTCCAGCAGACCTGATTTTCCACAATAATTGGTTCCTCTCTTTCTTAACCGTTTGTATGCAACTCTCCTTGAGCTGGAAGGGTAACATCATTAGAAACAAAGCGTGCACACACTAGTATTGTCATTAACCTTGAGCACTTAATACCTTCTCCTTCCAACGTCGATGGCTGGCTTTGATTGCAACTCTTTGAGTACTCTGCGTATCCATTATATTCCTGAATCAAAATCTAGAAATAGTTGAAAAAAACGCAGAGCCATTACATGAGACATAATTCTTACGACCAATATAGAGTACTATTGGTTTCCGAAACTTTATTGCATAGCTAAGCTCATTTTTCAAAAAAATTCAAAACTACTAACTAGGAACACAAGACAAGTAAAACAAGGTGAATGATATATCTATCATTCATTACATATGTGAGCGAAATTCCCATAGAGAGCATAAAATTAGAGGCCCCATTAAGAGTGTGCAAAGAAGAGTAAATGCTAATGGCCCAAAAGTCTCACTTGTGGGATCAAGTAAAGGGGGATTGGATGCCATTGGAGCTGATTCGTTACTTGGCCAGCACTAGGACGTTTTTTCAAATTCTGAAATCCTGTGCTTCCACATGGCACAATATACACCCTTAGATTTTTTAAAAGCCCAAAAGCTTTGAAAGCTTTTGAAAAGCTGCGTAAAAAGCCAAGGCAAAACCTTTAAATATAGGCGAAACATAAAAAAACATTGTAATTTCAAGTGTGTTGTTGTTTGTTCATCATCACCATCAGGTTTGCTTCTACTTCCTTACTTGCCTTCAACTCATTTATTAGATCATCAATCGTTGTTTGTGCTTGGATTCAAAGTAGCCAATCGTAAACAGATTTTTAGTGCTTCACTGTTGCAACTTCCCTGATCTCCCACTATTTCTTTAACTCTCTGTGAACGATTCTTCTCTGAGTGCACAACCAACAGACTTCAGCTAACAATTTTTGCTGCCTCTATCCCAAACTTGAAGCCCTTCCATCTCATTCGCAGTGCCCTTTTTGAACTCCTCAAGCTTCAATGCGAATCCACTTGTTTTCTGGGTTTCATGTCTAGAATTCGTTGTTGGATTTTAAAACGCGACCAGAAACCAGGACGTAGGGAACGTCCAAAAACAACATAGCTTGAACGTCTAAAAACAACATGCGTGCGCGCTTTCCTGAGGCAGAATGCGTTGTCACTTTCGAGCTTAGCCAGCTGATTTCAGAAAGTAAAGAAGGTATCTTCCGACTCTACGACTCATTCTTCAATCTCGCCAGGAAACACCCTTTGCAAGCTTCCTAAAGTTGTAATCCTCAATGCGGATGAAGAAGTATCCCTGAGTGTTTGTATGGGCCGTCTCGTAGATGAAGGCTTTGTAACATAGGCTTTGCCGAATCGTGAAGAACCAATCAAGGGAGGCTTCCTAAGTTTTCGTTACTATGGGTACGATCAATGCTCTTCGAGATATTACAGACTGTAATATCTTGCAACGCTCCTGACCGCTCCCACTCAAACTTGTTAGTTCAGTTGCCTGTGAAGAATTCTCCTTCTTTGGCAAGATTTCAACATCTTGAATGCGCTAGTCATTTTCCCAGTCTTAGCGGTTTTCCTGGAAAATTATCTTCCGCATTGCAGATTCTAAAGAGCGCGGCCGAACTGCGCAGTCATGATCTAGAGAGTAGTGCTTTTGCTTGCGCCAAAAATCCAGGAAAGCTGCACTCTATTACTAGCATTTATTATCACGTCAAGTGCACTCTTTGACTGTCAAGAATTCTTTCTGGCAACAACGAATCCCCGCTCAAATCCCTAACGTTGCTCGTGGTTAGACGACTATTCTGCGTCAATGGGTAGTACATAGCAGTTGTCATGCTTGACCTAACCAAACGAATTCATTCAAAGAGTCCCATTAGTCCTCCTAAACAATTTCAAACGACAGATCATCGTACAAACCCAACTGCCATCGTGTTTTGCTGAATCTGGCGGTGTCTTTTTACTGCTGGTTTTCAGAATTGTGCCATCAAAATTAGCCCATCAAAACGTCCGTCGTCGGGTGTCAGGGTTTGTCTTGGGACTATCTCACGGTTCTTCTATTGGACCAAGTTGGGATTGAGCTCCAATTATTAGACGATGGTGTTGCTAGGGATATCCAGGCTCGCTGTGTTGAGTCCTAGATCCTTGGGTCTTCTTTTACAGAAGAAACAACCCACCTAGCATCGAGAAAATGCCTAGTAGATAGATACTCCAAGGTTATCGTGGTTGAACGAGACTCCCTGAGTGTTTCTTCCCTCTCTCGGATGTTCAACGCAGGAGGTACTTGCCCTGGGGAGAGCCTTGCTCTGAAAGGCAAGCTATTTCTTGACTTCTCGAAGCTACCTGTGCTGATAAATCCTTACTTGATGAGGGAAGCAATCTCGCCGGTCTTGAGAGCCTCCCCAACTTTGTTAAGCTCTCCGGGCTTTGTTTGCTTGTTGTCGAATTTGTTGTTGATGGTCTCATGTTAATGCTTGGCACTGTCTACAGATATAGGCCTCAAGACGTTATCTCCATTTTTGTAGTTCTCCTTCTCCTCAGGCTTGCAGGAATCCTTCTCTCCGAGCTTGTTGAAATTTTTGGACTCTGGAAGCTTATGTAGCTCTTTGGATTTAGAGCGATCGGAGGTAGGGTTAGACGAAGCAGCCCGATGGGAGGGAGGAGAGGGCGAAAGGTGCATTGCACGACCGATGCAGCACCAGCGTCGTTCCACTTCAACGATTTCAACAAACTTACAAGGATGAGACGAGTGAGCTCGATGCTGTAGCACATCTAGAGGGAGTAGCTAGGGCCATGGTAGCTCCGAGGTGGCAATGCTTTTCTACATTTTAGGATTGGGGTTGTCTTCTAAGGGTGTATCGTGTATCATGAAGGCATCGCTTTACTACACTCCAGACTTGACACGATTTGACGTAAAGAAAAATGGTGGCGTCGTAACTCGTTTTTGCACTACTCCTCGAGGGCAAAAGGTTCGCGCACCACCGTCTGGAAACCACAACGGTGAATTTTTTGTTGTTTGGTGGAGCAGGACGGACAACAAAAGGCTGGTCTGTACAATAACGGAGTCAGGCCAGTCTTCCTGCAGCTAGTTAGAGAACGACTTCTTCTTCTGCGAGGGGGGGTGTTGCTTCTTCAAGAAGTTCGCCCTCGTCACGCCAGTTTGTATCCGTTCATTCCTTTGCACCTTGCGCTTCTAATTTTAGCGTGTCGTTCCGGTAAACGTGACTGGCAAGATGCGCTTCGTCTATGCAAAGGTGGAGTCATTGTTCCGAGCCGTTGTTGCTTCTTTTTGTTCCCAGAGGGGGTGTTGATGTGTGTATTTCCTGTTCTTCTAAAATGAGTTCTCAGATCTCTCGTACCTCAGCACAGCATGAATCTGATGAGTGGTGAGTCTGCGTCTAATTCACAGAAGCGACCCATCACACAAGGATTTCACTAATGACACGACAATGAGAACCCTGTCCCAACAAGCTTCCATACCCAGTGTTCAAGAAAGTTTCAATAATGCTTTGGCTGTCACTTGCCGCTGCCAAAGTGTAAACGTCGAGGAGAGACGGTTGAAGGGCAACCGTTTCAAGCACCTTGTTTAACTTTGCACAATGGAATTTGAAGTGCGGCAGGAGTGCATTGGTGCAATGTTTGCAATTGCAGCAGGGTGTCAGGATTGCATCAGAACAGTGAACGGTTCATTACTTGGCCAGCACTAGGACGTTTTTTCAAATTCTGAAATCCTGTGCTTCCACATGGCACAATATATACCCTTAGATTTTTTAAATTCTGAAAGCCCAAAAGCTTTGAAAGCTTTTGAAAAGCTGCGTAAAAAGCCAACTGCGTAAAAAGCCAAGGCAAAACCTTTAAATATAGGTGAAACATAAAAAAACATTGTAATTTCAAGTGTGTTGCTGTTTGTTCATCATCACCATCAGGTTTGCTTCTACTTCCTTACTTGCCTTCAACTCATTTATTAGATCATCAATCGTTGTTTGTGCTTGGATTGTGTATAGCTTTTCTGCTTGAATTTTTCATCTTTAGGAAATTGCACATATGCTAACCAACATATCCAAACATGCAGAACATGAGGAATGCATATTGACTAATCATGATTGTTTTTCAGATTCCAACATTCCAGCAAAGAAATAGGCGACTTCTCGTCGAGCTGTGGACGTCACAAAGGATACTCCACGTAAGTAGAATGTACGGTCATTTCAATTCTGAAATGTTTCTGCACCGTCTGTTGCTCTGGTCCGCATTAATGCGCTACACCTCCAACACTGGAGGTGACTATTCGAAACGGGGGGATGGCACGTTCCCCTATGATATATAATTTTTGGAGAGACATGTGCCGGCTCTTCACCATACATTACGTATGGTTTTTTTTTTTTAACACCTCATCTTGAGCACGCACACTTCTTCGCACATTCTGTTTCCGCAAGGGAACATTACAGTTGCTTGGTTCGACCAACATACTAATCATGTCTGCAACACTTCTGTTTTCGAGATGTTTGCAGCCTCCAAACGAGTGTCTTCTCCTAAAGGTACGCACAACAAAATGTATTTGCTTGATTCAAGTTATTTTATCAATTCTTTCACCTTCTAAAGATAGAGGTTCAGTCCATTTTGTTTTTCCTGTTGCGTTTAGACAAAACCACGTGAGTGAAATTGTAGCAAAGTTTCGGACGGTTTTTATTATTAATCCCTGTAGGTGTTTAAACCCGAACATAAGACATCGATTCATGTCACGATGTAGAAATGACCACCGGAAACTCCT
Organism: Dipteris shenzhenensis; assembly: GCF_047967505.1. NCBI lineage: Eukaryota > Viridiplantae > Streptophyta > Polypodiopsida > Gleicheniales > Dipteridaceae > Dipteris > Dipteris shenzhenensis. The sequence continues at coordinate 43,768,065 of NC_141604.1, forward strand.
TCGAACATGACCATTCGTCAATGCTCAAAGCAGCCAGAGGTCGAGCTATTCAACTTGATATAACATCAAGAAAGATGTCCTTGAGGCCAGCTACGTCATCGTGGTTGACCATCGCAGATAGATGCAAGCAATGGGTTAGTAATTGCGCGGCTATTTTCTCTAGCCTTCAAATCTGCGGTGTCTGTGGCATAACCACGCTACTGTCTGCAAACCAAAGGATCGTTTCTTCGCAAGGCATAGGCATCTCGAGCCACAGCGCCGCACTCGGAAACATGATACTTTTGGATGCCTGCGAGAATATGGGCATGCAAGTGACTTACTGGAAATACCAAAGCTGCACACGAGATGCCCAGCGGAGCAGATACATTGTGCGGTTGATGCCACAGTACTCTCGACAGTTGCTTAAAACAAACCACCTCCACACGCAACTGCTAAGCATCATAGATATATCCATTTCAGTTACCACGACTGCAAATGCGATTGCTCGTGGCACACTCGATAGAAGGTCACTTCTAGACAATCCTCTGATATCTTGGTGAAACGTCCCACTAAGCTCGGCTCAAGAAATCGTGACGAACGAGCTGTCAGGTGTGCTCGCATACAACATCGAGAACAATCTAATATTGCGCAAGTACAATTCTTTAGCAGAGCGTGCGGACATCAAGATGGGTATGTGCATCTTGAGTCCTCAAACCATTGCAGGCATCTTGGAACTACACGATGAGACAGCTCCCTTCGAGTTAATGTCAATAGCGGAATCTCAGCCTGAGCTCCTGCTTTTGCAAAACATGGTGAACCCCGCGAACCGTCGCGCCTTTGATGTAAGGGACAAGCATGAGTTTGCCTCCATACAGCTACGGGGTACATAAATGCTTTCAGAGAGGGTCGCTTCATTCCACGTCGACGGAGTAGCAGCAGCTGGCAGTGCGTGTGTTGACATAACCATGGAGTCAGCAGTGTTCCCCTTCCTGTCCCCTTTCGAACGGGGCTACTATGATGGCTGCATACAGTTCAGCAACTATGTGAAAATGAGAATATGCACCTTATTCTCTATCTACACGCTCTACAAGCCGTACCTGTTGATCATGTTCTAGTTAAAACAGGCAGTGATGATTGCCAATTCAAGCAACTCTACATGCTTGCAACGAGACATCGACCAATATAGGAAAGCCAACCCTGCCACGACCGATGAAGACGCAATGAGACACATGCTTCGCTACAGCATGCCATCAACAATGCCAGGGTCCCCATCGTGGCATCGACGGCAACTGAAGGACCTCATAACGATGGTCGATGCTTGGGGCCTCCCAGATTTCTTTCTGACATTCACTGCAGACGAGGTCACCGATACACGGTGGCAAGAAATTAATGTGATCGAGAGCATCGCAACACATTATAATGCGCAATTCACTTGGAAGGACTATCCTGTTGAATGCGTGGCACTTTTCCACGCACGCTTCCACATGTTCATGCGCAAGCATTTGCTTTCATCCGACGGTCTGCTTGGCCGAATACAACACCATGTTGTTCGTTATGAGATACAAAACAGGGGCTCCCTACACGCCCATGTCATATTGTGGGTCCACCATGATGACCGTCAGCGAATTGCAAATGAGATTGCGGCTTACGTCCCCAGGGACGAGGCCCTGGATCCTCGAAACACAAGGCTGCGAGAACTAGTTCTCAAGAAGCAGTTGCACGTATGCAGGAAAGCGTGCTACGTCAGACCGTCACACCACAGTTGCAAGCACGGCTTCCCTTTCGCAACACAGCCAGAATATGAACCCATCCTCGACCCTCTGACGCAACGTTGGTTGTATTACCGGCCGGGACATGAGCACCGAAACGTCGTCCCTTACCACCCTTCCGTGTTACTGTTGTGGGGTGCACACATGAACATACAGCGGGTGACAAACTCTTCAATCTCTCACTACCTCCTCAAGTACGCGATGAAATCTGAACCAATGGGCAAACTGAACATCCGTTCAGAAGATACCTCGCGCTTGGGGTTGCAACATCTCGACGAAGTAAAGCTGAAACTCATCGCCGCAAGCCTCCTATCAAAACCAACCTCTCCAACAGAGGCCGCGCTAAACTGCATGCAGATACCAACAATCACAAGGAGCGAGACTGTTCACTATGTCGACTCCTCCCCACCATCTCTAAGACAATGCATCATCTCGCGAAACGACGTCACCCTGCACCCGGTCGACATATACTGCGGGAGACCGAGCGTCATCGAGGATAGCACGTTCTACGATTACCATAGGCAATATGTGATCTGAAAGCGTAAGGAAACGCAACGTGGAACGGTCGGTCTTGACCTCTTAGGCAACAGGATCGCAAAATGTGAGCGAGTAGTCAGATTCACTGACTACCACCCTGGACATCAACCAGAGGGGTACTTCTACAACGTGCTCTTGTGAAAACTCAGCTTCAGGAATGAAACGGAGCTCATATCGCCTGCCAACACAACTGGATCCTACTTTGTTGAATGCCAAATGCGCGACCTCATATTGAGCAACGAGGACCTCGAGATGTATGTGACCGAATACACGCAAAGGAACTTGCTAGCGACTAACCACACGGACCAGTTGATCAATATGATATTGCAAAAGGTTGCGATCATCCGAGACTGCCCGATGGAAGCGCCTAACATCGACCAACAAACCATCGAAGGGCCAACACACGCGAGGATGTTGGAAAAAATGGCCGAGTTTCGCACCGTCGCCAATGCCGCATTGACAGTAGAACAACAAAGAGTCTTCAAAAGCCTGGCTTCAACAAGCTCGGGGCTGCACGTTGTTTGTGGAACACCAGGTAGCGGCAAAAGCTTCTTGATACGGTACTATGTTTCGCATCTGGTAGCGCAAAACAAAACGGCAATACTCTGTGCATCAACAGGGGCGGCTGAGCGGGATTGCAACCACTGTACACTACCAATTCAAGATCCCTGTGCGCAGCAGTCAGTACCCACTGAACATCCATGAGACAGATGAGCGACACCTTGCAATCAAGGAAGCCAACGCGATCATCATTGACGAGATGTCCATGCTAACAAGGATGACTTTCGATCTCGTGGTAAGAGAAATCGTCAATGTGACTAATGGCACATTGCATGAGCCATTCAGACACAAAATGCTCATAATTTTTGGTGACCTGGTGCAATTACCTCCAGTTTGCAAACACCGCGAGGATCTCTGCGAGCCGTGCCACATCACGTCCTCCGCGCACTGGGCTCAAGCGAAAATGTACCACATGCAATTCTCGGTGCGACATGCACGAGACATGCCATTCCTGGCATTCTTGCATACCATAAGACTCAGGACGCCCACAACTGACGAGATTTCCGACTATTTGGGGCAGTGCATTGTCGACAAGGAAGGTGCATGCCACTTCATCGATGCCGAAACAACCATCATTTGCACGCACAGAGTCGCAGTAACGCCGCTAGCAAACCAGCTCTCAAAGAATGGTTGGAGGACAAAAGCTTCAACGAGATAGGAAAAACTTGCGTGGGGGCGAAGGCAATGATAACGGAAAACATCGACCTCGCAATAGGTGCCGCAAATGGAGCAATGTGCAAAATCAAGAGCATCAATGCAACTAGCAGGGGAGAAATCAATGGTATCACTGTCGTCGTGGACACAACAGCGGCCGTGCTCACATTACGATGCTCGAAGCATCAGCGAAAGGCAATAAATGGAAAATGGTTCCACAAGTCCACATTTCCACTAACCCTAGCATATGCTATCACGGGACACAAATCCCAAGGCGCAACCATATCCAACAAAGCGCTGCTCATATTCCGAGGAGTGTTTGCCCCTGGCCTAGCATACGTGATGTTGTCCAGAATTACTGAGAGAACGAGGCTGCGCATACTACATTGCCCACATCCAGACATATTCAGACCAATTCCACGAGAGTTCTCACAGCCGACAACACAACCACGCGCATAAAGGTATTCACTACCAGAGATTGAACAAGGTAGAGGCAAGTCATGAATATGTTACGTCAAACATGCGTGCAAGGAAAATGGTTTTAATATCTTGTCTGTTGTTGAGAACAGGTGCAGAGAATCAGAAAGCTCGGGACATTGCAGCATAAGACATGGACGCAGACAAGGTAAATTCCACCAGCATGAAAGAATCTTTTTTTCTTGAAGATTTAAAAAGACGGCTCATTTGAAAAGACGGTGTAATAAGTCGTGCCTGCAAGCAGCTATTTGAGCTATACAAAAGCAACGCGAAGGCAACAAAACCTCCACCAGCAAAGAGGAGGTTCTTCCTAACCACAAAGCAATTCCGGCTAGCAAACAATGCAAGAGAACATCCGAGAGCTTACATCAACGGCTTCAACACGTATGCGGAACTACGCGACTTCATTGACAACTGCAATAGGCGTTTGCCAGCTAAAAGAGAGCCGGGAGGCTTGAGATTCGCAAATGGTACGTAATGCTTCCGAAAATTAAAAAAAACCGCAACAATTGAGAAAAAGAATTAATGAGTTGCAAGAACAACAAACTCATCATGGATTGCACTTCTCCTGCAGGACTCCTCAAAGAGATCCTTGTCGAGCTTGACATTGAGTTCGATGAGACCTATAGGATGATGGAAAGTTTGGAGGGGCAGAAGCTACTAGACACGAAGATGAAAGGGATCACAGCGTATGCGTGCGAGCTGCTGCATTACGGGTACAACGTATCCTTGGAGTTGCTGAGGGACACGATGTGCGATCAAGCAACGGCTATACTCGAACAATTCATGGAACAATTTGGAGGGACGCACGACGCGACGCACCCGGTGACAACAATGGAGAAGCTTACGTATATTTTCGACAGGGACTTATACGAGGAGCGCTTCGGTATTGGAAACGATCCTTTCACGCCAACAGAGAAAAACCAGGGCAAGTAAATAAATGCATTCTATTATGGACCTCAAACGGGAAAAAAAAGACCGAAAACCTCAATGACTAACGTAATTGTCAATGTTTACGCAGGTACGACATTGAAAGACGCGAGCCTCGAGATGAAGGAGGAGCCTCCACTGAAGCGCCCGTGCAAGGGAATCGCGCGAGCCTCGTCGTCTACTGCATCACGTGCAAGCCCAACAACAAAAAATACATAGGGAGCACGACGGACCTGCCGCGGAGGATGAAACAGCACAATAAAAAACCACCGGCAAAAATGAAAGAGGACTTGCAGCGTTACAAGCCCTTCGAAGAAAATTTCGAAATCAAAGTTTTGGAAACAACAGACACTGTAGACAAAGCACGAACTTTAGAGCAGTACTACATAAGGAGCCACAACACAGTAGGTCCATTAGGTTACAACACGCTCGAGGGCCATCCGGCTAGAGCGCGGAAGTACTATTTTCTAAAGCGTAGGAACATAATTTGACCCAAAAAATAAACATTTGTGCCTTCGAAAAAAGGGATCCAATGAAGTTGCAAATGGTGTTGGAACTTTTGTCGTACATGCAATGCAGCTTTGGGTTTGGATTATTCCTGTCACAGTTGCATGCTTCTGTCTCAATTTGGTTTTGATTTATTATTTATACATTTCTGAAATACATCTCCCCGTCGTTCGCTCGAAGTGGAATGACAATAGATTTGCTTACAGTGCAAAGAATAGGAATTTGTCTTCCTCCGAAAAAAAGAAAAACTACGTTTTACTGTCGACATGAACAACATCAAGTGCAAGCAGGACTGGATGATAACGAAATCTCTAGAAAAGGTTGCATGCAATTGAACATCAATCTTCTGCATCATTTCTGACAACGTCACTCATGTGAACCTCACCAAGATAGCAAAAGAGAGAAGTATTCATCAAGAGCCCAACTGGCCAAGCACTCTAGTTAGGTTGAGTCAACGTGAAGAGACTCTCCTTCGCATGGTATTGGATAGAGTTCCACAATCATGGCTAACAAACTGTGTTGAATATGCTAGATTGAGACCAAATATGTGGTTTATAGCTAGAACCTCTTTAAATAAACTAGCAGCAAGAGTAATTTCCAGAGGCTTGGTGAGTAATACTGGAGTGGCACAAGATTTGAACAAAGTTTGGGGCATGCGTAGGTCCCCTAGATGGTGGATGAGTGCCCTTAATAGTGTATGGAAGGATTGTAAAGTGAGACAGAGTAGTTTCTTCTTATGGAAGATGATGCATAACTGGTTGCCCCTGCGAGCGAAACTTATGAAAAGATTTGTGGTCAATCCACTATGCCCCCTATTTGGAAATGCAGTGGAACATGCTCTTCATGTGCAAGGTAGAGGCGGCACTAAGGAAAGCGCAACTGATGTCGAATTTCAGGCTGGGTGGAAACTGGAAGCAGGGTGTCCTAGGTGATACTTCAGGATTACCATCTACCCTGGTGGCGTGCTAGCAGTATATCAAAGTTGCGGTGGTTAAAGCAGTGTGGTTAGTCCGAAATAGACTTTGTTTTGGTAAATTACCTCCTCAGGGCTTTACAGAATCAGCGATGGTGGTTTATTGCAAAAATACATTGCTATATTTTTTGAGTATCTTGTTCAAAAGTGATTCACTGGCTGCTCAGTCCCTGAAGGACATGGTGGGTTTTTTTACTGGTGTAAATATCATCCCGTGTGGAGATGAGTCTAGGTGCTAAATTTAGCGTGGGCCACGGGCGTTGATCCCTTGGTGTGGCCTTTTTTTGTAAGGGGATTATGTTTGGGAGTTCCAAGTCGGCTTGTTTTCCAAATTAAAAAAAAAGGCCCAAAAGTCATACAAGGGGACCCCAAATCATCAACACTCTACAAGTGCACCAACCACAAATTAACAAGTAAGAGAGCATGAATAATAACAATGATTTTATTGTTCCCATCTCAAAACCACAACCTTCACTAAGGCCTACCCATGGCAGGCCAAAAAATGTGCTCCCTACATAGTGGAGACTTCTAAAATGTACAATTGAAACAATTAAGAACGAATTAACATCAACATTCATGTGCTCCCTATAAACTTCTACAATGCACAATAGAAATCTACAATTATGACAAAGACATAACATCAACATTCATGTGATCATAGTCCAACTCATAATGTAGTAAAGGTCATAATGATGCTTACTTGCATGTTATCAATTAGATCCGGGCATGTAGCTGTATTGAGTGAGAATATATTTTATTTGAATTTTATAATTTTAGCATATAACCACACGTTTTGTTTTTAGAAATTTGAATTTGGCACATAGCACTTTGCATTCAACACATAGCACTTTACAGTCTGCACATTGTACTTTGCATTTGGCACATGACATACATTTATGTGGGGGGAGAGTTACCACACTTCCTCTCCAAAATTATAAGACTAAGGAATGTGCCATTCTTTGGATTCATTTCAATTTGCATTTGCCACAAAGCACTTTTAATTTTGCACATAGCATTTTGAATCTGGCATATAGCACTTTGCATTTGGCTTCTAGTACTTTGCATTTAGTAGATAACCACACGTATATTGTGGGGGGAGAGTTGGCACACTTCCTCTCCATAATTTACAAGACCAAGGGACGTGCCCTTCCTTGGGTTCATATCAATTTGTATCTAGCACATAGCAATTTTAGTTTAGCACATAGCACTTTACATTTGGTACCTAGCACTTTGCAATTGTTGGACACTTCAGTAGAATTCATCTTCTTAATCATTTTAATGTGGATTTGCCACAAAGCACTTTTATTTTTTGACACATAACATTTTGAACGTGGCATATAGCACTTTAAAGACATTTGGATTATAGCACTTTGCATTTAGCACACAACCACACATTTGTGAGGAGAGTTGGCACATTTCCTCTCCAAAATTTATAAGACCAAGGAGCATGCCCTTCCTTGGGTTCATATCAATTTGTATCTAGCACATAGCAATTTTAGTTCAACACATAGCACTTTGCACTTGTCGGACACTTCAGCAGAGTTTGTCCTCTTGTTCATTTCAATTTGCATTTTCCATATAGCACGTAGCCATATGTATTTAAAATTTGTATTTCACACATAGAATTTATAACACCTCTACCTTAGGTTGATAGCAGTTTGAATATAGCACATAGTAATTAGCTCTTTGCATTCCGCACATAGTACTTTGCATTTCACACATAATACTTTGCATTTAGCTCATAACCACACATACATGTGGGGGGAGGGTTGGCACACTTCCTCTCCTAAAATTATAAGACCAAGAAACGCGCCCTTTCCAAGGCCGTTTCAATTTAGCACTTAGCAATTTGAATTTTACAAATAGCACTTTGCATTTTGTACACACTACTTTGCATTTAGCACATAACCACACGTATAGTGTGGGGGGAGAGTTGGCATGCTTCCTCTCCAAAAATTATAAGACCAAGGAACGTGCCCTTCTTTGGGTTCATATCAGTTTGCGTTTAGCATATAACATCTTGCATATAGCATCTTGCATATAGCATGTAGCAATTGAATTCGACATACGTAGCACTTTTCATTTAGGTCATAATGTTAAAATAAATTTTATTATTATGAAATATACAAAATAGCATCTTCATAATGAATTAAGAAATGTTATATTCTTCAAGAAAATTATTAATTAATTACCATGAGAAATTTTGTTATTTGAATGCTAGTATATAAGAAGTTGAATTTTCTTTTCTACTAATTGATGTTTTCATGTTTGTGAAATTCATTAAATGCTAGCATAGAAGTACTTGTTTTATTTTTGTTGTCCCGAATCATAGTCCAATGAATGACTTGCAAATTACCAATTGAATAGAGTTGTAAAATAAATTTGAAGACATTTTACAAAGATAAGAATTTAAAACATGTGAGCTTCAATTTAACTTTTAGAAATGAGATGGACAATTATTGTATTATAGTTAATTATTGTATTATATAATTAGATCACATTTTGCATTTTATAAATAGCACCATGCTAAAGTTGAAGACATTTTACAAAGATTGGAATTCAAAAAAGGTAATCTTGAGTTTGAATTTTAGAAATGAGATAACTAATTATTGTATTATATAATTAAATAACACTTTGCATTATTTTAATAACCACATGTTTTATTTTTAAAAAATTAAATTTATCATATTGGAAAAGAAAAGTGCAATTACAAAAACTTAACAACAATGATAGCATAGATCAATGCAATGACACCATTCTGGGATGAAACTTTTCTAGGCCTTATTTGTTTAAACTTTTGGATTCAATTTCTTGATGGCCCCACAATTTTGCTGTTGCCTAATGTGCCTCTACAAACCATACTAAAACTATCAATGCTGACAATGTGACCTTCATTGAAGTTTTCTATTGTGGCCAAAAGACTAGACGACGTGAACCTCTTGTCCCTATTAAGAAAGGCTAGATTCTCCTCCCCATGCAACCGCTGTATGCACACAAGCCCTTGGAATCCTGGTGGGAATCAGAGGGATCCTTCCACTAAGGAGATTGCTTGATAGTCCGATCATGGAGTCTGCTATAGTTAGCAAGCGAGGGTGGTATGCTGCCCGTGTGCCTGTTTGAAAATGAGTGAAATTCTTACAATCCAGTGGCTCGCCCTAATTCACTTGGGATGCTACTGACAAGAGTTTGGGATCCTGCTAACCCTTGTCTAACATTCAATGAGCATAAAGATCATGAAGGCTCGAACCATATACAAGAAACCATGAGGACAGAGACACCAAGTAGGAAATACTCAATCTATTGCAATGTGTACTTGAACAATACAAAGAAAGGCTTCTTATATAGAGAGAGCCTTTAGAATAGTCAACACTTGTGGGATCCTCTGATCCACATCTCTCCTAGTGGATGTCCTTGCTCCACATCCTCACATCATGTAGTCCACATCCTAGGTGGCTACTTTAATACATTCCTATACCATACCTTAGCCTCTAATCTATGTGCACATGGCACCATATCTCAACACCTCCCCTTGGTGCCATGATCCATTCGCTACTGCAAGGTAGTTAAATGTGAATTACAAATCCATCACCTCCCCTTAGTGTATACATTGCTACGTAAGGTGCCCAAGTGTGGTTTTTACATGTTAATACCTCCCTTGAGTGTTTGTGGTTACTTGTAGGTGGTCAGGACTGATTACAAGAATATAGGCTAAAGTTGGAAAGGCTTTTGCTTCTCAATACATGTTGTTGTTGTCATTCTGCTCAAGGCTTGATGATGACTCCACGTAGTTGACTTACTGGTTCTTCAATCTACAGTCTTCTTCTTTGTGTCCCAGCTTCTTGCAATGGTGACACTTTGGTTTGTTCTTCAGTCTGCAGTCACTTTGATAGTGACACATCCTTCCACAATGATAACACTTCGTTGATGTTTTATTGAACAATGCTTGTTCTTCATTATTGTTGTTGTTGCATGTTGATGTAGATGTTGATGTCGATGCCTTCAACTCTCTTTCTTTCTCAAGAAGAGATGATACACATTCCTCAAACTTTGGACCTGGAAGATTCTTCAAGGTGGTTGTCAGTGCGTTGTACTCTTTAGGCATGCTTTTAAGGAGGATTGCAAGTGCATCCTTTTCTCCTACTTTTGCATTTATGCCTTCTAGTTGGGTCATAGTGCTTTTGATCTTGTTGACAAATTGTGCCATGCATTCATTGAAGCTCATGTGCAAACCAAAGAATTCAATCTTAAGATGAATTTCTTGGTTTTTGGCTTTTGCACCAAACACTGTGTTCAACTCATCCCATGCATCTTTGGCATGATCCTTAGAGTCTATATGATGAATTATGTTTGGACCCAAGTGCAAGCCAATGAGTGATAGTGCTACTTCGTCTTTTTCCTTCCAGGCTTCATTTTGTACAATGGGTATGTCTTCTTTTACAGTCTTCCAAAGCTTCTGAAACATCAAGAGATATCTCATTTGTGTAGACCAAGTGTGAAATCCTTCCCCAATGAACTTCTCAATAGTTGGGATGCGTATTGTCATTGCAAAGGTCTTACCAGTTGAAGAAACTTTCAAATCTAACAGTGTCTAATTGCATTCAACAAAACTAACTTGACAAGCGCATAGAGCTCAAAAAATCGATTATTTTTCCTTTTTAGACTGCATGCAAATTCTTTTCGGATTGGAAGTTATGGCTTGTCAAAGTTTTAATGAAGAAGAGGCCTTTGATGATGTGGCACAGGGATTCACATGCTACATGAAAAACTGTGCTTAGCAAGGGTTGTTGTGCTTAGGAGACTGTGCTAAGGTGGCACTATGCCACGTGTCAGTCTTCTAACCAACAACTGATAAGATCTAAGCTAACCACAATTAAAGATAACCATCCTAACTGCCACATGGCATTTCCACGTGGCATTTCCACATGGCCTAAGGTTATCAAACCTTGAAACATAGAGGAGTTTGTGGATTTTGTGAGGTCGCGGTCGTTATGGAGACACATCGCGTTCATGGAAGAAGTGGAGTTGATGGGCATCAAGGCCGCCGAAGACGAAGCAGGCGAAGAAGAAGGTGCGGAGCCAGAGGTTGGAGTCGTCGTAGTAGCTTTAGCACTTGCAGAGAAGGCCGTATGTGCAAAGATCCATCACGTCAAATGTATCCATCTCAGGATCCATCTCAGATGCGTCGTCAACCGAGATGCTCCCATCTTCTATCACACTGGCTACTTCCACTTCACCAGGCACGTCACTGGTATCCAAGACATTTTCTACTTTGCATGATCAGCCGGCTTTGTGCTTGATCAAGTTGCTATCGTCATTGATGTGTCCTTCAGCACCTTTTGGTCTAAAGAAGGCCATCTTGCCTCGATGCATGTGCGTTGTCTTGCTGTTGTGGCATCGTTGATGCATCCTTCGTGGTCTGTAGAAGATTGTCCTAGTCGTCTTGCCTCCAGTAGCCTATGAGTTGTGTTGCACAGCTGTGTCATTGTGTGGTGCTCCTCATGTGTTGTGGGGCAGTTTTATTCTGCAGTGTAGGTTGCTCGTCATTGTTGCCCGTCTGTTAGGTAGTTCTGTGTCTTGCTTGTGTCACCTTTTATGGTTGCTTTGTGTGCTGCTATGCTTGGGTATCATTAAAGCTTCAGTGTTTGCAGTCCCTTCTTGCTCTCGAAATGCTAGAAAAATTTCAAGGAGAATAGGAAGAATATGCTCTAAGAACCTCTCTCATAGTTTTCTCATAGGAAGAATAGAATTTAGAGGAGACCTACTGATTGAAACCTCTTCAATGGAAATGAACAAAAGTTTATGAAAATTACTAGAATCAATCTCACTCTAAAACTATTCTAGGACAACTAGACCTAAGCTCTGATACCATGACAAGAGTTTGGGATCGTGCTAACCCTAGTCTAATACTCAATGAGCATAAAGATCATGGAGGCTTGAACCATATACTGGAAACCATGAGGAAAGAGACACTAAGTAGGAAATGCTCAATCTATTGCAATGTGTACTTGGACAAAACAAAGATAGGCTTCTTATATAGAGAGAGCCTTTAGAATAGTCAACACTCATGGTTTCTTCTAATCCACATCTCTCCTAGTAGATATCCTTGCTCCACATCCTCACATCATGTACTCCACATCCTAGGGTGGGTACTTTAATACATTCATATACCATACCTTAGCCTCTAATCTATGTGCACATGGCACCATATCAAGAAACAATTGGCCGGTACAATTGCCCAAGGAAGATGGTATCACCCCTGTGAGACTATTCCCATATAAGTCTAGATATAGCAAATGGGTCAGTGAACCCAACTCCAACAGAATGATGCCGCTCAAAATGTTGTAGTCAAGATCTAGCGATCGCATGTTGGTGCAATTACCGAATGATTCCAGGATGCTACAAGAGAAGCTATTGTTTGACAAATAGGAATCTCCAAGAATCTTACAATCTCATAATGCTATTGAAACCAATAAATTTGTTAGAAAGTAGATGATCGAGTAGCGATAAGATTTTGTGAAGAGATATGGTTAAAAGGAACAACCAACTCTAAAAAAATGCAAGTAGCTACAGAAGGAGAGGGCGACTAGAAATGCAACGAATGCAGATGAAGGAGGATGGCTAACCTACAAGAAAGGTGATGAGGTCTGCGAGGGAAGATTGATTGGTTGATGAAGATGAACATATGAATCGATCGAAGGAGAAACAACATCGAACACCAAAGAAGAAGAAGATGATGGTGATGAAGAAGAAGCAGAACAAGACGACAAAGAATTGGATGTGCTCTTGCCACGAGAGCAGTTACATTAAGTTCAAAGGATATAACATTTTCTTGCACTTCACTTCACTCGAGATTTAAAATTGAATTTAAAGTCATGACACGTGGCTCCACAAGAAGGAAGTATTTCATTTCATGGTGCAATGCTACCTACCTAAAGAGAGAATTCAAAAGCTCACGCGAGCAATCCCTTATTCGTGTGTCTATTGGCCTTCAGTTTTTAGAACGTAATCTTTGTTCATCACGAATAATAAAAGCACTATCCCTAATTTTTACAAGAAGGATTAGGTCCGATGAACCTTGTGTCATGTCTCATCTCTAAAATTTTCCAACTTCTTTTTCTACCTCGTTTTCAATAATGCTAAAATTATAAAATTGAGATTATATTCCAAATAAACATGCATCTATAAACTATGATTCATAGTTATTTTTATTTATAAGCTTGCCTTTTTCTTGTTCTTTTTTTAAAAATTATTACGCCGAAAACATTATACAAAGAAATTTAACACTATGGCAACTTTTCAAATTTTAATACAATACTTAATGAGGTGGTTGTATCCTTTTTCACCTCTTGTTTGAATTCATAAGACACTCTCGAGATCCAACAAAATATCATTTTTTGTGTGGTTATGATTATGTCATGCCTATTCTTAAAACTAAAAACATCACTACTTGGGCAAAATATATATAATACTTTGATTTTGCATTCACCATGGTCATTTCGTTCGATTCCTTAGCTCTTGCTGGACATGCATTAAAAAAGAGAAGGCTAGTTAAATATAATCATGACTTTATAGGATTTAAGTCTAAATGTGTTGTAAAAATGAAACTCTACATATTCAATTGAATAATAGGAAGCTATTTTCCTTTTTTTTAAACCCAAAATAATGAAAATTGAAAATTTGAAAAAGTGAAAATTTTTAAAAACTTGTAAAACAAGAGGGTTGTAAAAGAAAGAATGCAAATCCATACATGATATATGGGAAGGGGTGGCACACTTTCTCTCTGGTTATTTATAATATGAGAGAGTGTGTCCCTCTCTCGTCAGCTTTTGTTTTTAGCCCTATTTCTAGCTCTTCTTTCTGCTTTGTTTTTTGCATAGCTTTCAATTCTATTTTACTTAGTTCAAATCTTGAATGTTTATCTATAATGGTTTGCTCATATGCTCCTTTTTTTTGTTGCGGTTGTGTTTGAATGAATACCTATAAAAGCAATTTAAAAAAAAAATAGTGAATGAGTTCAATCATTAATGAGGGAAAGATTGGTTTCACAACAACATACATTACTTATTAAAGAATATGTAATTGTTATAGGTGATTTTTATTTGTTTTATTGAATTCAAGAGAGAAAGGTAGAATATGTAATAGTTGTTGGTGTTTTTTATTTGTTTTATTGAATACAAGAGAGAAAGGCAGATCACTAGTACATGCAACTCAATAGAAAGTTGGTATGTTTCTCTGCTTAGTTGAGAAGTAGAGAAAGGCAATTTAATGCAATGTTTGTGCCAACTTGAACCAAAACCTTGGAATGGAGAGAAATAGCCTATTGTACAGAAGCACTAGATCAAAGAAAAGAGCAAGATCTCGAGCAAGAGATGGGATGGTGAAGGGTGAAGAGGTGGAACAAGAGGACCTTTAAGCCTAAAATACGCATGTGATAGGCATAATCTGAACAAACCCCTGTGTTGTGGAGGCTACATTGAGCCTCAATAAATTGGGATAAATTTTGCTTGGATGGTGGGCAAGTTAACAAGGGCTCAATTATGAGATGACCTATAAACAAGGCAAGCTCACTAGCCATAAAAGCAAGGCGTGCTTGAATTTGACTTTTCAAGAAGTTCTCTGAGTGTAATCAAGGCTAAGTGAGCATTGAAATACGTTTGTGAGAGCCATAGATCAAAACACTAGCAAATGAGTGAGACAAACATCTAGTTATTTGTTCTTCTTTGCCAATAATCTACTTCTAACCATGATTATGTCTCCCACATTTTTCCATTGTGCTATATTTTCTCGCTGACTCAATGATTAGAAGTACCTCATTTCTTAGTATTTTTCCTTTCAAAAACATTCGTTGTGATACGCTTAGAGCTCATATGTTTATCTTGGCTTTAGCTTTTGATATGATTAGAGAAAATACAATCTTACGTCTAAAATTTGACGCGTGGCTCAATATTAACTCAAATAGCTTCAAGTTTGTTGAGGCACATCGTGTAAAGGCATGGGTACCCCACAATGGCTCTCATATAATTCCTCCATTAGTTTGCTCATCTATACTTCCATTTACTTATTCCAAAGGCCCTTCATCTCAACAAATTATTCCACGATTTTTCAAGAAAGTTTGTAAACAAGAAAGTTTGTAAACAAGAAAGTTTGTAAACATTCATGCATGTTTTCATCAACGATTTCAGTGTCTTTGGTGACAAGAATTAGCACGTGAAGCATTTAAGTGTTTGTCTCACTATGATATGTTGATTAGCTTGCCTAAGTTTTAATCCAATGCAGTATGGTTTTTGTGTTAAGAGTGGTATGCTCTTGGGCACATTTGTCTTCGTAGAAGTTAATCTGGCTAAACTAGTGGTCATTTAGTTGGCTCTGACTCTACAAACAAAGAGTAGCACTTATTTATATGATTTTTGGGTTTTAAGATACAATCTTGGTTAAGCTTTAGGATTGTCCTTAATTTAAGGGCTTTAAAAAGTGTTTTATGGGGGGATTGAAATGTCTCGTAGTGGTGGGCATGGCTAGTTTTGACCATCATGGTGGTTGATGTGAGTCATTGTGCCGATAGTAATTTTATCCATCGTGTTGGTTGAGGTATGCCACAGTTTTGCCACATGTTTTGCATCACCCTGACATGGTAGTTGTAGTAGATAACTATAGCCTCCATACCCACATGGGTTAACATAGCCATCATAGTGGTTGACTTGGTCCATGCAAGTGTATTCCAATAACCGTGGTGGTTCACATGGTCCTATGTCCTCCACCAAGAATCCTATTCATGGAGCAGTGCCACGTGTAGGGACCAACATGGTGGTTGTGGTAAATTAAATAAAGTGTCAAATTCCATGTGGCATGTGACTATCACACCATAAATTTGATGATGCTAGAAGCATTGTTGCGATGAAGGAGCCTATAGCAAGATGATAGTTTATAAAATTTTGTTGTGGTGAGAATTGTAACCCTTCCTTTCACTTTGCCAAAAAAACTGATGAGCATGTGGGCTAATGCCATTCATTGTGACCCACCATTGATTTGTAATCCCTCGACCACCACATTTCATGGCATGCCACAAAAGTAGTTTCTTGATTGGCTACACCCGATTGCGCATTTAACCCCCATGGAGAGATTACGTGCAAGCCATGTTGTTGACTCATGGGCCTTCTGGAACCTATCTTGAAGGCATGTTAATTGATGTCAATAAAGATCTCGCTTAATTATAGCAACACATCCATCATGTTCCCCCTTTCCATGGATGGATCTAAAAAAATTCCAGATGTTTAGAATAGTCAGAGAATAAAACCTCAAGACAAAGTAGAATCCATGGGCTGATTTAAATTGAGAAGAACCATCTAACCACACTCAATGTTATTTTATCATCTTCTATACTTTTTTTTGTCAACATGATGGGTTATATTAAAAAAAGAAAATGGTGTGGGTCAAGCCCCTACAGACCCTAACAAAAAGGTGGTCTTTGCTTGGGCAAACGACCCCAGACCCATGCAACTATGCCAAAGTTAAGAATTGGGGAGGAGTCTTCCCAATAGTTTTAGCCATGTGTTGATAATCTCATCAAATTTGGCCACCAACGATCCCATATCTAGGAGCACACTAGCCCCTACTATAATAGTGCTTTCTCTACCCCCCATTCTCACAGACTAAGCAAAACCACCCGATTTCTTATATTCACATAGACAAAGCCACCAAAGCTCAAAGATAGGGCCAACAAGCTGCAAGAGTCGATGGGACACCTCTGACATCTCCCATCATAACTAACTTCCATCTTGCCTCGATCCCAACCTCCGCGGGACCTCCGCATTGCGTTCTCCACCTTGGACCATATACTCTAAAGTATCGAATAGGACCACAACAAGTGCTTCACATCCTTTATCATGCAGCCACACATCGGACAAATAGGATTCATCACAATCCACTTGGCTAGTTTACCCTTGACAGGAAGCCAGAGATGAATGGCTTTCCATAATAGAAAACTAGCAAGACCTACTTTATAGTCTTTCTAGATCTCTTGATTAAACCTATCAATCCAGCATTTTGCTCCTCTCTTAGCTACCATTTCCTATTCAACTCAAGAATGAGAGGGCCACTATTTAGTAGGCAATTGTACACCCGTTTTGAGGTAATCTTCCAAAGGCAGGTTTTCCCTAGCCTCCATTGGTTTATGGCCCAGTCCTAAGATCAAATGGTATCGCAAGGCCATCCTTTTGAGATCACTCCAAGAATTGACCTAAGAAGACCTACTTCAGTTGAATTGAGGCCATACATGATTTTAAGCTCCTCGACAGAAAACCAATCAGTGGCTCTAGCATTCCATACATGTTTCCATAATCTGATACCCTTCTTGCAAGAGCCAAGGGCTTTGGGTAGATCCAAAGATGCCAAAGGCCTATCGTTACTTTGGAAAGCAATACCCACCAGATATTTTCAACCAAATTGTTGTCACCTGTCAATCCACTATGCTCTTTTCAAGAGAGGTGATTGCAACACTGTTTCCAAGCACGTACCAAGCCAGCCATGAGATCAGCCTTGGATCTTCAAGGGGAAAAGTGAACACAGCTTCTCATACCAGGTCATGCTCCTTTAGTTACCCATTACTTTCCCTTTCCCATGATCAATAAACCAATAGACTATCTCCACCCAAGGCACTCAACATTCAAAGAGCTTAGGTAGCCATTTGCAGATTAAGCCATATTATGTGTGCCCTCATCAGGCAAACTAAGACCTCCTTGTGCTTCCACCACCTTCATTGACTCCCACAAGATGTAACGTAGCTTTCTCTTGCCATTTTCCTTAGCCCATGAGAAGACCCTAACAATCTTTTGATATGCATCCAGTGTGACTTCTTAAAGGCCCAAAATGATGAGATATATGTGGTTCCTATAGCTAGAACACGTTGAAAAGTAAAAACCTAGCATTCCAACCTAAACAAAGTCCAGCCTAGGCCCTTTACTTTTGCCTCATCTTATTCTTCACCTAGTCAAATATTTGTCGAAGAGTAATTCCCAAACCCAGGCACCAAGGTATCTAACTATCTCACCCCTCTTGATCCACCAAACTGATAGTTCATTGACCCATTGAGGAGCAAAACCACTATCCTAATGCAAGGCAAATGTTTTGAGCTAACTGCATTCAGAACCCGAGGCCAAAAAATAGATTTATAGAAGCTCAAACAAAGCTCGCACACTGTTTTCATCCTCTTGTGTGAGCATAACTACGTGCAGGTGCCATGGACAAATAGGTGATCCTAGTAGGTCTTGATGTCGGCTGTCAATTACCAAATTGGCTGGTGAGAATGTACAGCAACATTGACAAATGATGGTCGCACTTCTGTGATATCAATTGGTTCGGGAGTCCTGGAGTCACATGTCTTCTCGACATACAAGCCCAACAAAGCACCTACCCATGTTGGCTAGAGGATAGTAACTCCACCAACAAGTAAGGTTGAAGCTTCATCATCTGCCCCTGCCACAATTATTACTCTAGGTGAAAAAACCAATACCATGACGGTGCCTCCCTCCTTTAAGGTCATCATCACCATGGCATAAGGACAAAAGGAAATAATGTCACTAGTAGCTGTGCCCACCATATCATGGGTCCCAACTCATGCCTCTCCAAGTCAAGAGAAAGGACACCGCTAGATTCCCAAAGGTGTGCTCCCAGCCAATACTCTCCAACATACAATGGGTAACTTCAAGAACAAAATGAAATAGAAAGTGCACAATGGTGGTACAATATCGCCAATGTGCATATCCCCTATAGTCATCTGCCTAATTCTATGTCTTATCCTAGTCTGCCTACTGCCAACTTTAAGAAATATAGGAAAGTGCCACACACATTCCATTTCCACCTTTTAGATGATATGAAAATATGACACCTTGTTCATCTATTATGCTTTTTAATTGCACTAGGATTGGTCAACCAAATATGATCCCAAAGTATAGAAAACAAAACTAACCAAAGGGGGTGGAATAATGAAATGCATGAATAGGTTGGTAGCTTGTGATCTATAAGCTGTGTGGGCTAAGGGTGTGAGCTATGACAAGATGAGGTGAGACCGAGATTTGTGCATGCAGGCACCCTTGGGGAAAGGGGAGAGCGATGTAGTATCTATTGATGTGCCCTTAGGAAAATGACGATGATGTCTGGGAAGGATATTAAGGAAAATGCGATTGGGGTGATAGGGGATGGTATGGGCAATGAAGAGGGTGAGTGTTCCAAGGGAAAGAGTTCAAGTCCAGAGGGAGACAACCCTAAGGTTCCAACATATGTACATGCCTTGGCCAGCAAGCTACAAAGTTTATTCTCTCCATAATGGACAATGAAGTACTTCAGACATTGCACACAGAGGTGAGTTGGAGGAATCATGAAGTTGATTGAAAGGTGTGGTTGGACACTAGTAGGAAGCACCCGGTCATCTGTGAAATTTGCTTGAGGCGATCAAGGTGGAGCTCAAAAAGTTGGCTCATGGAGGTGTTTACCTTTTCTTTACTGGTCATGTTTCGTTGCTAGTTTAGTTGGAAATTTTCTCGATGTTTAAATGTGATATTCTAGCTAGTGTGTATGTGGCCAAGTTCATGCATCAAGGTTTCTTTATGCTACGCTTTGTCTCTAAGGCATTTTGGAAAGGCATTTTGTAATGAGTTTTTGGGAAGGGTGTTGGTGTTTTCTTGAGCTATGGTGCCACCTATTTTGTGAAGCCCAACATTCAATTTGGATGAGCTCATGTTTGAGGAAGGCCTAGTATGGGTTGAGTCTCCTAACCTTCCTACATGGCCAAGAGGGGGGATGGAACGTGTGGCTTCAACATTGGGAAGGATTCTTTGCATCCCTCTAGCTAGTAGATCAGATTTTGGATGCAGGCGGGCTTGGATCCTATGGGATTGCTGTTAGGACACCCCGAATTTGGTGTAAATTGTTTGCACTGATGGCCTTCTCCTTCAAATCAAGGTTCATTTTGGTCCCCACTCATGGACTCATGCTATATCTATAAGGAAACTTCCCATTTCGCTCAAAATTATCCCTCTTAACATCAAAACACAGATATTGCACATGGGAACGCATCTCAAGAACTCGCAAGGTCTTCTCTAGAGTCAAATCAGTTGTCGAGTGAAGTTGCATGTGACATGCAAGGCTTATAGGTCACCCTAAAACATTAAAAGGTTTGTGCAAGGGAGAGGAGGCAAGAAAATATGAAAGGTACTTCGAAGGATAACACATGGAAAGTTATGGGTAAGAAAGGGTGAGCGTAGAGATGTATGATGGGAGACCATTTTCAAAGGAGGTGGATAACGGTGCCAACTTCTTTATCAGGACTGTCAGCTTGACATTTTTGTTTCAAGTGTTTCTCATAAGAAGGGGAATGCTAAATTTTCAAAGGGCATATCTAAAAGAATCAAAGGCATGGCCAAGAATTCTGGTGGGGGGAAGCAAAATCATTTCCACTTTCTCAGGGATGCCTACTACAAGGTATTTGCACAATCAAGGGATTAATGCTTTGAAGGTGGTGGTAGCCTTGTCTTGGAATTTGCAAGGTTGTTGTGGATAAAGTAAGCAAGAAGGGTTTGTTGATTTAGTATGGAAGAGGAAGTCTAATGTGGTCTTGTTACAATAGTTAAAGTGGGGGTAAGTGTGGGATGAATGAAAGTCTTTGATTCTCGTTTCATCAGTTAAGGTTTTCTATTTTTGTCAACTATCTTATTTGGGGGAAAGGTGGTTCTGATGTCCTCATTTGTCAATCTTTAATTAGTGCCAAAGTGAGGTACTGCACTAGGGTCGAGGTCTCAGTAGGGACTTTCACCTTTAATATTCTTAGTGTTTATGTCGCCAATAGTGTCTCTGAGAGGTATGAGTGTTGGAGTCATCTCAAAGCAAATGTGTTGGGTCCTTGTTGGCTTTGTGGAGCAGACTAGAACATGACAAAGTCCTAGAAAGATATGTCTCATTTGAGGTGAGTCATGTCTATTGTAGAAAGTGAGGCCATGGAGGATACCTCTTTGTCATTAGGCCTTTTAAACTATGTGGAACTTGATACTAAGGGTCTTGGTGGGTTTTCATGGAATCTGAATAGCCAGTTTTGGCAATCTAAAGGGTCTTGTCAGATCATTAGAAAGACCTAGAAAAGAGCCACGGCTAGTATTGTAGACCTTAGAGAGTGTTGGGATCTAGCCATTCATGCTATACATAGGGCTACTAAGGAGTGATATGTATCCAGCAGGAAAAAGATGACTGGTTCGTAGGATCAGTTGCTAGGGTGAGAAGCTCTCTAAGGCTAGCTATTGAGGAAGAACTCCTTGATCCCTTCATAAGCACACTACTAGTTAAAGTGGAGGGAGATATTCAAGCTGGGGAACTCAATTGAGCATATTCTACTAGAATTCATAGTTGTCAAATGTGGTTGGCAGTGGGGGATTGCCACTCAAAACTCTTCTTTAAGTTAGTAAAACGTAATCTAGGGAGAGAAGCTATAGGTCGAATCAATGATAAGAATCTCATCACTAAAATTTGGCATAGAGTTGAGGTGTTTCACTTTGAATTGAGTGGTATTTTTGGTGACCTGGTAGCCGTATTTGGTTTGAGAATTTGGGTAAGGCCCTAGATCATATGGACTACAAGTTATCTAATGGTGGCTAGAGGGCCCTAATGGAAAGATCCTTCACTAAGGGAGAGTTATGGGAGGCCTTCCCCTAGCCTTGATGGTTTCACTATCAATTTTTTTGCTTCTTTTGGGATATGTTGAAAGGTGATGTCGTTAGTATGGCAAATACTGCAATAGTGAAAGGCTCTTTGTTTTGCTGATGTAAATGCTAGTTTTGGTCTAATTGTTTCCAAAGCATCAATCTTAGCTTGATATGGGGGATTGGTGTCTGATAATGATGCTAAACTTCTCATATAAGATCATTGCAAAGGTATTGTCACTTAGAATTTGGGATGCTTGCATGAAGATTGTGGACTGAGAGCAGACACGGTTCATTCATACATGGGATATCTTTGAGGACATCTTAAATGTGTCTTTGGTCCTCGATTATGCATGTGCTAGTAATTAAAGGTGTATTTTATTTGGTATTAATTTGGATAAAGAATACAATCACGTTTGGTGTATTTTATGCTGGTTGTGGTGGAAAAATTGGGGTTCGGTCTTGGTTTTTGCAAAATGCTGGCAGCCTTTTTGGGTCAAGCTTCAGTGATTCTATGCCTTGATGGGGGGGTAGTGGCCAATATGATTTAGGTGGGTCCATTAGATAGGGGTGCCTGTTGGCCCCTTGTTGCTCGCCTTGTGCCTCTTATAGCTCTCATTAGGAATCCTGTGGAGGAGGCTCATGTGAAAGGTCTTTGTTTGCCCTCATGTAATCGACTATGCATTCAAGAGTTACCTCAGACATCAAGAGTTTGTTGCACACCTCTTGAGAGATCAGGGTATGACTCACCCCGGTGTCCACAAAGTCTTCCACAAAGCAAATTGTCTCTCTACATAATTGAAAATCCACATGCACTCTAGTGGGTGCGTAGTTAGATCTTCACGAGGGTCTACCCTTCTACTGTTACTTTACAAATGGATATGAGCCCTAATTGTTTCAATTTAGCTTGGCGGGCTCGAGTCTCATCTATTGCCTGCCTTTTCATGCAGGCAAATTCCTTTTTTAGTTCCTTTTCTTGATGGATAGCTTATAGTGTTTGGAGAGTTAGGGGGCTGTAATAACATTTAAGCTTCATGCCCTTAACGTAGCCATCCATTTTGACTCCGTCAAGGGTTGCAATGTAGCATGACCCTTGGGTGTGATATCCACAACTTGATATGGACCCATGTCGAGATATTTAAGCTTATCCTTAGTATTCCTCATGTTGTACAATAGCGCAAGATCACGTTCCTTAAAGTCCTTGTTTTTGAGATTGCAGTTGAACCACTTTTTTTTGTGGCATTTTTTGACCTTGATGTCATACGCCACTCTTAATCTTATCTCTTTGAGATTTTCAAGATTTATTAGCCTCTCGAGAATGGCCTCTTCTAATAGTCTATCTTGAATGGCCACCCTTAGGCTTAGAGCTATAAATTCCATGGGCATAAATGCATCAACCCCAAATGCAAGGTTAAAGGGCATGCAATTGGTTGCAACTTTGTACGACGTGTGATATGCCTAGATTGCAGTGGTGAGTTTATGCTTCCAGTCATCATAGCTGGCCTTTGTCACGTAGGTCATTGTTTGGCATAGAGTCTTATTAGAGCTCTCAGCTTGGCTGTTCGCTCTAGGGTCAACCTCAAACACTAGCACACATATACGAATGTTGTACTTTAGGAGGTCACACATCCTAAATCTTGGTGGGCGTGTACATATTTTCACTACAAAGGATTGGATTATGTACAAACTAGCTCCATCATAAGTGGTCAACTTGAATGGCTAATTTTTCCTTCTTTTTTTCATATTTAAGAACCCATGCAATGTAGAAATGACTAGGTGGCGAGAAGAGTATTATTATGGCCAACATTTGAAAACAAAGCTAGGGAGGGTCACATACTTCTTTTGCATCTATATGAAGCATTTGAGTCTAAAGAGTTAGCATATGATCACCTTAGAATAGCTACTCCTCACATGTTTTTTCTAGATGGAACTAGTCATCAAAGTATAGCACACAATCTTAAGGTGAAATACCTAAAATTTCCAATTGAGCAACTTACATTTGATGATGGAAGTAGGTTGTTTCTTGGAGACCCTTCAAAAAATGAGGACAATATTGATAATTTTTTCCTTTTTATTTATGACTTACATGGGGCAAGCAACAAAGGTCTCAAAAAGAAATGGCCATACATGATGAAGGCAAGGAAAAGAATGAAATTGAAGCAAGGTTAGTGTTGATGGTCTTTTTCCCTTAGTATACTTTTGAGTGTTGAGAAGAAACTAAATGTCACTAAAATATTTGTATGTTATACATGGTCATAAATATATATGAAGATGTGAGGGAAATCAACATTAAATGGATAGGCCAAAAAAAAAAAAGGAAGTCAAATCTTATTAGGAAAGAATGGGCCTTGTGCCTAAATACAAATAGCTATAGTTGTGTGCTTAGTCTCTCTCTCTCTCTCTCTCTCTTCTCTCTCTCTCTCTCTCTCTCTCTCTCTCTCTCTCTCTCTCTCTCTCTCTCTCTCACATAGGGACTAGTTAAGGATTGGAGGAAACTCAAGGATGGGACTTGTAGGGACTAGTCACATTCAAAGGGTGGGGGTCGAGAGATCTGCCATTAGAATGGTCTATGCGGTACCATTGTGCCATGGGCAACAGGTGGTTTTAGGGCATGTTGGAATCAAAAACTGCTACCATCACTCTACTTCATCTAATAAGGATTGACCATGAATTTTCTTGAGACCAATTTTGGCTTAAAGAGGATGACTGGGACAATGGTGTCAGCATCATCTAAGGTGATCTTTGTGGCCAAGGATAGAGTGTGTTGAGTTTGCTTGACAACTTTGAGTAGAGGCACAAGTCCTTTTTCCATTACTCTATTACGTGGACCACATTTGCGTGGTTGATGCCTTTGTACATAAACTTGAGTTGCACCCATTTGTGTGTCACTTGGCTTGCCATCCATTTCTCCACTAGTCCTTGGCAAACCTCAATGAGATGCACTCACATTTAATGGGACTCAATGTAGGTGATGGCTAGCGATTTCTTGATGAGGCAAAGGATATTGGTCAATAAAAGTATTATGCACTCCATGATGAACCTTTGTTATTTTGTATACCATCCATGCTCATTCCTTTTGTGCATGCTCCTTGGTCTTGAAATCATGATCATATGCCATTTAATCATGGAGATTCACCGTTTGCAAGGTAGTCCAAGGGGATTATGTCATAGAAGTGCATAAGGAAGGATCTTCCCCTCAATGAGGCACCTCGTGGAGATCAAAATTGTAGTTGATAGCAATACTTCTAAAGAAAAATGAAGAAACTTGGCTTCATGAACCTCCTTTGTTGGGTTAGGCATTGGCCTATGTGCCTTGGGTGTCATTGCACATTAGGTCTTGTATGGGCATGATTTGTTCTACTGCCAAGTCCATTGTGTTCATGGTGATTAAAGTCAACCTGGAAAATGGTGTCATGGATTAGCTTCTTATTGCAAATGGTCTTGGAAATGAGGATTGTGCAACTATAAGCCTCTTTGCTATAATTTGACCCTCTTTTTCTTTGGTCCACTCTCTAATTGTTGCTAGGTTGCCTCTTAACATTTCAGTTTTGCTTGCCAGTTTGAATTTGTAAGTGAGCGCAAGAATACAATGATGATGGAAATTTCATCTACACCTTGAAAAATGTTTCTTACATGAGTGCCAAGAATGCCTTACAGATCTATTATTTCACTATTCTTGTAGCCATGTTAGAAGGGCAAAGCAAGGAGTGCTTGAAACAATAAATTTGATGCTATTTAAGCTAAGGATGCTAGAGGGGGTTCCGTAGACATTGAGGGCTACAAGGGAAGACATTCTTTTCTTCCTTGATTTGATCGGGGCCTTGTTCTTGGAGACCATGGAAGCTTTGGCATGGTTGTGTGGCATGCTAAGAGGAGATGAACATCTTTCTGATCATGGAGCTTGGTCTTGAGATCCACTGCTTTTGTTGGGGCCATCCAATCAGCATCGCCTTGGTAGCTTTAAGGGATGTTTCTTAGGACTTAGAGGGATCACACCAAATCTTAGACCTGGTCAAGGCTCATCTCTTCCTAATCACACTTTGATTATTACTACTTGAGCTTTTGCCTTTGAGGGAATCACTCCCCACATGGTAAGTGCTTCAAGCTCATCCTACCCAAGAATTGTTGTAGCATCCATCTCCATATGACAAAATTTTCTTGTATTGGGCCTTGCACCTTGCCCTTAGGGATCTCAACCTTTATCTATATGCTCTGCTCATCATCTTGCTTTTCTCCCTCCTCTTGAGTCCCTCGAAATGATGTGTGCTCCTCTTTTACTGCATCTTTTACTGCATCAGGTGCCTTGTGGAGTAGTTATAGCTCTTGGGTGAGCTCAATTATCCATTGTTGAAGGGTTATCTCATTGAGTTTGAGATTGTGTTGTGCAACAAAAGCCTTTTGGTCTCCCTCATGCTTGTTGTGTACCAAGACTTGAGGGGGCACTCAATGCACTAAAATGTGCTAGAAAATCTATAGTGTCATTGCTCCTTTGTGAATTAGCCAATCTTGAGTCTCTTTTCCTTGGCTTGTCTTGAGGTTTTCTAGGTAAAAGTACAACAAGAATTGAATACCAATCAACTCAAGCACCTTGGTGTGAGTGGAACGTGGCTTCTAAGTTATTCATTCTATTCTATCAACATGTAATTTGTGCGAGAAAGAGATGCAGCACTGCATGATTTTCTTCTAGGCAAACTCACACGTCTCTACTTTTTCGGTGAACATCCTTGATAGTAGAGCAATTGTCTTGGCCACAAACGTCCATGATATGTTTCTTGTGCTCTACTTTTAGCCTATATACTTTGATAAAATCTTGAAGAAGGGATTCTATCTTCTATGTAGCTAATGAGATAACCTTTCAAGGAATCAAGTTAGCTAGTGGGAAATAGGAATCACAGCTCTATGTTGTCATGATTAGGTGCTTGTGTAGCACATAAGGTAGTTCAAAGACCTATGTGAGAAGTGGCTTGTGATGATGGCTTTCCTGCTATACAAAGAATCATGGAGCTATGTTGTTGTAAGTATTGATCAATGCCTTTGCTTTCGTAGCGCTAAACTATTCCTCCCAAGGAAGATGTGTTAACCTTTGAGCTTGATGTCCCAATCTCATTGATGTGCACCAAATTGGGTCTTCTTGAGGATCACTTTTAGGACTTTCTTTGTGGCTTTCACTTATTTGTTGCACCTCATATAGTATGTTTACTCAGTGTACAATCATGTACGATCATGAACTATAATGTGAGTATGCTGAACACCTCATTCATGAATTGCATTCCTTGTTCATTAATGAATTCAATTGGGCACCATTTCTATAGCTTTGCTAATCATGTGAATTAAATTTTTACAACAATAGAGAAACATGTGAGAGGGTTGACATATGAGTGGATTGATATTCTTCATAGGGAACGTGAATATTTGCTACAAGTCTTGGTACATTATACATGAAATTCCAAAGATAACTTTTTACAAGTACAAGAATAGTATGATCTTGGAGTGTGACAAGAAATGCATAGTAATAAGGACATAATACCAAATCAAATGAGGCATGAGAAGGTGAGAAAATCTAAGACTCAACAATTTGTTGTCTAAATGTAGAGAAAAATCCCCATAAAAGTTGCACAATGATGATTGGGGAATGTAAGATACAAATGGTCATCTTGTCCATATAAAAGCAAGTGGATATTTTGCAAGAGAATAAAACAATGTAGATGTTAAAGTACAAGCCTTTTCAAGATCAATGTTTAGTACATATGGAGCGTAGTCTTCAAACAAGATGGTTTATTAAATAACATGCACATTTCCAAGTGTGACACTTGATCTGCACTAAAGAATAAAGATATAAAGTGAGTGGGAGAAGATGCTATTAAAGAGACGAGCACATAATTTGCAAAAAATGTCTTGATTAATCCTATCTTATATGTTAAGTTTGTCTTCAAAAACGGACTCAAAGAAAATCTTTGCATCATTCACCTCAAGTTGGATCAAATCAACACTTGAGTACCAAGGCCACAACCTATACCAAAGTAATTGAATCATGTCATGAAACTTCCCATAGCCTTATAAAGGATGCTCATTCATGGGCATGGGAAATTTTCATATAAAAATTCTCATTACAATACTGGAAGAATGAGCCTAATCTCACCATTCCAACCTAAGAGAATAACTTAACCATCTCTGATTTTCTAACTTCAAAACTCTTGGCACCATGGATGCCTTCCAAAGGATCCTTATCCAATGTCTCTATACGCAACTAATTTGGTATACTATTGTGGACATTTCCAAGGTTGCACATGCTCAATTCTTGAGCTTCTACTACATGATCCTACATGCAAATACATCTACTACTTTGTTATCCTACATGCAAGTATATTATCTACTTCGTTCCAATTTCCTCCAACTACTCCAAGTTTGTTTACCATCTTCCTAACCCATTCCATGGTCTACTCCTCCAGGTTGATACATCACTTGTTAAGTCCATTGTTCCTAGCATTCACCATCACGTTTCCACCGCTACTATTAATCTTTCCTTTCTAAGTGTCTTGCATCCACAATTCTAATCTTTGTTGATCATTTGATCCAAAGTTGTCTCCTTATCAAGCTATCATGATCTAACCCCACATTGGACATCTCATTATCCTTTAAAGTAAAATCTAATCTCATCTTATTTGTCCCTTTTTAACTATTTTCTGTATTTTGTAGTGTTTCTTCCGCTTTTACTTAAGAAGCTACCATGCTTCTTCCATGTTACTTCCCAACTAGTGTTCTCCCTTCTCTAATAAATTTGTTTCTCTCTCATTACTAAGTTCTTAGCAATGCTATATCTTCCATAATTTGATGGAACTATTTTCATGATCGACTCTCTTTTTCTTCTTTCTAATAACAACTTTTTGCTTCTTCTACCTTTTTATTCTTTTAATAACTATTATTTTTATGCTATCTTTTATTTTCTTTATCCTTATCATTTTGCAATGTGAGGAAAGGGGGGGAAATGAGGAACTAGAGGTAAATAAGGGGGGGAAAAAGAAAACGGAACTTAAATAAGGAGAGGGGTGGGGGGGGAACTTGAGAGATGGCCTTTAATGCTGGCGGTGGCCGACGGGGCTGTAGTCTACTGGCAGATGCAGCGGTGGCAAAGGGCGTAGAGGTAATGGACTATAGGTCGATGATAGCACCAATTTTGGGATGGGGGGTAGCACAGATTTAGAGGGGGCCAGCACAAATACCAGGGGGAAGAAATTGCAACACACAAAAGTCGATGCCCCCCCTAATTAAAGAGGGGAGGACAGACTGGGCACTTGCGTATGTTGGGCGTTGCCCTCCCTCCTTTACCCCGATCCCCCTATTAATAAAAGGGTGGGGAAAACTAATGTAGTTATTAACCAGCGGTGCCTGTCTGAGTCCGATCTCCTCCTCTTTTCTAAACATCAATAAATTTAGATTGCCTATTTTGCCTGCACGAGATTTCTGTTTCTTTTTTTTTTTTGTTTTTGAAAAATTCAAATTTCAGAGAGGAAAAAAGGAAAGCCCCCTGGTGATTTCTTGATGGATGATTCTTGATTCTCCTCGATTACTTCACATCGACGTCAGCGATGGTTGCAACTTCCACATGGCACGCTCTCACAGTCCGAGGATCTTGGCTTTGATACCACTTGTCAAGAACCAGTTGGAGGATGCACTGTGGGGGTTAAAGGTCATTGTGCCTTTACCCCGGTTATGTACAATACTCAAACACATATATAAATGAATGAAAAAGAAGATTAGGGTGGTTCTGCACCCACCAAACTTGTGTGGCTCTCTGTTTTACCTCTCTCCCTCTTCCGTTCTTGCTTCCGTTGAGAGCACTCTCAACTGGTATCAGAGCCACGGGTGATCTAGCTGAGCGTGCGTGAATGCTTGAAGCTCAGCAGCTCTGTGGGAGAAGGAGAAGCTTTGTGGGAAGCTTTGTGGGTGACTTTACTTGCATTCGAGTGTGCAGAGACCTTGGAGGAACCTTTGGAAAAGTCACTTTGGCTTTACGAAGTGGTTTTGAGAGCCTGTTAAGAGTTTTTTCAAAGAAAAAGTCGTTTTTTGAGCTTTTCCCTGTTCCGTTCGATGACAGAGACTCCGTATTGACTTGTAGAGGCAACTATTGCTTGCTTTTGGTGTCCACATTACTTCAGGAGCTTGGAAACACCTTCATTCTTGAATCTGGGATCATTTCATTGGATTTTGACTCACTGTGTCAGTTTCTGCGTTTTTTGCCCGGGTGTTGGAACTCAAGTTTGGAGCAACCATTTGCAGATCTGTCAGTTCCAGTGGACTTAGGAGGTCCTAAAACTTCTATGTTGCTCATCATTCGCACTCCGGTGGAGTTTACAAACAGCTCTATTTCCAGTTGGACCCAGTGATTGAGACCACGGTTTCTAAAACCGTCTGTCCCAGACGCCCAAAAACCCCTACCTATCAGTTCTTGCGTGATTCGGTGGAGGATTTTCAGAGTTATAGATCTCTGTGTATTCGATTTCGTCTCTCTGTTATGCATTTTTCATTCTAAGGTTTTGAAACCTTAGATTTATGCCACATGGCAGTGGATAAGTGTTGAATCCCATTTCTCACTCATCGGTTGGGATTTTGGAGTTCTGGCAGAAGAGAGATATTTGCAGATTTTCTTGCTGAGTCCGATTATGCAATGGCGCCCATGTTTTGAGGCATCTCAAGTTCTATTTTTAGTAGCGCTCATTACTGTGGGACTATGATTTCTTGAGCATACCTTATGCAGATCACTCTGGTTGCAGTTTGAGCAGTGTGCGCTCATTCGTGGTATGCATTGGGTTGCAGTGGATGATTTATAGGCCATTTGGATGCATTGCGGTCCTTGTTGGATGCGCTGATAGGCCCAAATTACCTTGTGGGATGCTATTTTTTATGGACGCTTTGCACATGGATGCTATTTTATGCTGAGGGACAGCTTTGACACATTGTAGGTGATGCACTGATAGTGCTATGCTCTCTTGGACGAGATATTATTGATGCATATGCCAGTGGACGGTGTTTATGCTCGAGTCATTTGGCACTTATTGGCATTTTCTTTTGGGCCAGATTTGCTCATATGGATGCATAGTATATGCACATGAGTCGGATGCTTTGAGCTTTGAGTTTTGGTGATATTTCACTCTATTGTGGCATACACATTTGGGTGCACCTGGTATTTGGTGTGATTCTCTCTTGCAGGCACTAGCATTTGGGATTTTGTTTCATTTGCATCATGGCATCCTCTTCCATGTCTGAAAAGGAGTTTTTCAGCATTAAAAAGTTTGATGGGACAAACTTTTCTTTGTGGAAAGAACAGATAAGGGATGTGCTTATTCAAAAGAAGCAGATTAAACCCTTGGCAGGGATTGAAGCTAAGCCTGCAAATATGTCTGAGGATGATTGGAATGAGTTGGATGCATTAGCAAAGTCTACTATTAGACTTCATCTTGCAGAGTCAGTTTATTTCACAGTAGTAAATGAGCAGACTACAGAAGAGTTGTGGAAGAAACTGTGTGCCACTTATGAGAAGGAAACTGCCTCCAATAAAGTTTACCTCATGAAGAGGTTGTTTGAGCTGCAGATGAAGGAAGGGGTCTCCATTGCTTCTCACTTGAATGAATTCAATATTATTTTCAGCCAGCTTCAGGCTCAGAAGATGAATTTTGATGCGGAGACTAAGGCAATATTTCTCTTATGTTCATTGCCATCCTCATGGGATACCTTCTGTACAGCTGTCAGTAACTCTGCACCTGGTGGAGTACTGAAATTTGATGATGTTGTAGGTAGCTTGTTGGCCGAGGAGATTAGACGGAAGTCTATGGATGGCAACAAGCAGGATGCAGCCTTAAATGTGCAAAGGGGCAGATCACAGTTCAGGGGGAAGTCCCAAGAAAGAGGGAAGTCTCGTAGCAAATCCAGGGCATGGAACATTGAGTGTTACCATTGTGGCAAGAAGGGCCATATGAAAAAGGATTGCTACAAGCTGAAAAGAGAGCAAAAGTATAAGAAAAAGAATGCAAATTGGGGTGCAAATCAAAAGGAAGAGAGTCCAAGGGAGGACAAAGGAAAAGTGAAGATCGAGGAGATCAATGCAGTCACACATGATAGTGACAATGACGTTCTCTTCATGTCTAGTTTATCTACAGAGTTGCTTGCCACTTCAGATGATGCATATTCCCAGGATTGGATTTTGGATTCTGGTGCTTCATTCCATGTTACTCCCCATAGGGAATGGTTCTCCACTTATGACAGTGGAAAGACAGGTTGTGTGCATCTTGGAAATGACTATGCATGTGACATAGTGGGAGCAGGTGACATAAAGTTTTCTTTTGCAAATGGGTCTACATTTGTTTTGAAACATGTGAGACATGTGCCTAAGCTGACCAAGAGTCTTATTTCAGTGGGTCAGCTAGATGATGCTGGTTTTCACACCACTTTTGGCTTTCAGAGTTGGAAAATTCAGAAGGGCTCTATGCTTTTGGCCAGGGGTGCCAAGTGTGGGACTTTGTATCCCTTACATGTATCAGGGGTATTTGATCATGTTGTTGCAATAACCGAGCAGCCAAGCACTTCTTTGTGGCATTGCAGGTTGGGGCACATGAGCCAGAATGGAATGAAACTCTTATGCCGTTTGGGTTATGTACCGCATTTGAGTTTCTCTGATTTTGAATTTTGTGAGCACTGTCTCTATGGAAAGCAGACTAAATCAGCCCATAAAAGAAGGGGAAAGAAAGAGTTTGAAATGCTTGATTTGGTGCATTCAGACGTATGTGGTCCCATGCCTGCACGGTCATTAGGCGGGGCTGAATAATATGTGACATTCATTGATTATGCAACTAGGAAAGTGTGGGCTTATGCTATAGCTCAGAAGAGTGATGTGTTCCAGGTATTTCAAAAATGGCTGGCCTTGGTTGAGAATCAGTCAGGTAGAACGCTTAAATGCCTATGGACTGACAATGGCGGAGAGTATCTCTCTCATGACTTTCAACATTTCTATGATATACGTGGGATTAAAAGGGAGCTCACATCCCCTCGTACTCTAGAGCAAAATCCAGTTGCATAAAAGATGAACCGTACCATTCAAGAAAGGTTGCAATGCATGCTTTCCAATGCAAGTCTTTCTGGTGGTTTTTGAATTGAGGCAATGAAGACTGCAGTGCATGTGATCAATAGATCACCTAGTAAGAGTTTGGATGGTGGTATTCCTGCATGGAGTGGCAAGAAGCCCTCTTACTCTCATTTGCGTATATTTGGGTGTGAGGCATATGCACATGTGCCAAAAGAGCTTCGAAAGAAGCTAGATCCTAAGTCTAGGAAATGCATCTTTCTGGGTTATGGTGAAAGTGGAGAGATGGGCTATCGTCTCTGGGATCCAGAAGCAAAGAAGATCATACGCAGCCATGATGTGGTCTTCAATGAGAAGAAGATGCATAAGGCACCCATGAGGGATGTGGAAATGAGGAGAATCACTTTCCAGGATGTGAATCCACCTGCATATGTTGATAGACAGCAAGCTGTCCATGCACCAAATGTGCAAGAAATGGTACCACCAAGTACTCCCAGAGGTATACAATCAAGGGTAGATGATGGATCATCTATTGGTGGAAATGATGAGCCAAATGTGGCTGATATGCAGGTGGGACAGCAAGCTGAAATGCCCTTGAGAAGATCATCTAGAGTGTCTAGACCACCTGATAAGTTTGTTCCAGGGGTAGACTATGTGATGCTTACTGATTGCGGGGAGCCTTCTTGCTACAGAGAGGCTATGATGCGTGAGGATCAACGCAAGTGGGAGTATGCTATGCAATCAGATATGAGTTCACTTATGAAGAATAAGACTTGGGACTTGGTTTCTTTGCCACATGGAAAGAAAGCATTGCCATGTAAATGGGTCTACAAAATGAAGGTCACAGGTGATGATGTGCCTAGGTACAAGGCCCGTTTGGTTGCTAAAGGGTTCAAGCAAGAGAGGGTGTGGACTTTGATGAGATATTCTCTCCGGTTGTGAAGATGACCACACTTAGATGCATGCTTGGACTAGTGGCATCAGAGGATATGGAGCTTATGCAGATGGATGTCAAGATAGCTTTCTTGCATGGGGATTTGCATGAGGAAATTTACATGATGCAGCCGGAAGGCTTTGAAGAAAAGGGCAAAGAGCATTTAGTTTGCAAGCTGAAGAAGAGTCTCTATGGTTTTAAGCAAGCACCTAGAGAATGGTATCAGAAGTTTGATGCTTTCATTCGGTCCCAGGGTTTTAGAAGGAGTGAAATTGATCACTGCCTCTACACTAAAAGGGCTAAGGATAATAGCATGATAATCTTGGCACTATATGTGGATGATATGCTATTGGCTAGCAAGAATACTTATGAGCTAGATGCATTAAAGGCCAAGTTGCATGAGGCCTTTGATATGAAGGATTTGGGATTTGCAGGTCATATTCTTGGTATGCACATCACGCGTGATCGGAGTAGGAAACTCCTTTGGCTTTCACAAAAAGAGTATGTTACAAAAGTATTGCAGCGTTTCAATATGGAGGGGGGGAAGGCAGTGAGTACTCCATTGCCTCCATATGTGAAACTGAGTCATACAGATAGTCCCAAATCAGATGAGGAGAGGGCCATGATGGTCAAGGTTCCTTATGCATCAGCAGTTGGGAGTCTTATGTATGCTATGATAGCTACTAGACCAGACATTGCATTTGCAGTGGGAGTTGTTAGCCGGTATATGGCTAATCCAGGAAAGAGGCATTGGGAGGCAGTTAAGTGCATCATGAGGTACATGAAGGGTACCAAGGAGATGTGCATCTGCTTTGGTAAAGGAGACATGCGTGTACTTGGGTACACAGATTCAGACTATGCAGGGCATGTGGATAGTAGGAGATCCACTTCTGGTTATGTGTTCACCTTTGCAGGTGGTGCAGTGTCGTGGATGTCTCGTGCACAGAAGTGCGTTGCTTTGTCTACCACAGAGGCTGAGTATGTTGCAGCCACAGAGGGTTGCAAGGAGGCTATATGGCTTGATCGGCTAGTGGGAGATTTGGGGATTCATACAGGTGTACCGACATTGCATAGTGATTCCATGAGTGCTATATTCAGCTAGCACGGAATCCGGTCTTTCATGCAAAGACCAAACACATTGAGGTCAGGTACCATTTCATCAGGGAGGTACTTGAGGACAAGCGCATAGAGCTTGTCAAGGTTCATACAGATGATAACCCTACAGATATGCTGACAAAGAGTCTACCTAGTCCAGCGGTTTGAGTATTGTCGTGTATTGATGGGCATTGGATAGTATGCTCACTGGTTGTTCTCCCTTAAAGGCACATTGTCCTTTAAGTGGGAGGTTGTGGGGGTTAAAGGTCATTGTGCCTTTACCCCGGTTATGTACAATACTCAAACACATATATAAATGAATGAAAAAGAAGATTAGGGTGGTTCTGCACCCACCAAACTTGTGTGGCTCTCTGTTTTATCTCTCTCCCTCTTCCGTTCTTGCTTCCGTTGAGAGCACTCTCATGCACATGTGTGAAAGAATGATGCATAATGTGAGAAGCATTGGCCCTCCAAATCGGGTTGAAGGAGTGCCCACGTGAGTGTATTTTTGCTATTGACAACTAGAATGCTCCTACAATCCACATACCACATATGAATGCATAATGGCTCATGCTCATGCTCAAAATTGCTAATGAACTATATTGATAAATTTGCTTAGAGGATTAAAATTTTGAAACTCATTGTAGTCATTACATGGCAACAATTTTGTGCATGCCACATTTACAATGGAAGCAGCTATCATACACATTTATTATATAGCACATCATGAAATCACAAAAGAATTCACAAGAATAAGCAGCATGCAAACTACATTAATCTTAGCTCAATCAAAGCAAATAGGCATCTAATTCAAATTTGGTTGGAAAAACTCCATAAATCATGAGAAAACATGTAAGAAGTTGCTAACATAAGAAAGAAAATTTTGAGAATTTCAAGCAAGCTCCATTGAACAAAATAGATATAAAAGAATACATTTTCATACTACTCAAGCAAGTTGGAGAGACTCAAATTCACAAGGTTTTCCCACTTTTCTTTTAATGCCTTCTAACTTGAGGACTACTTCTCTATAATTAGCTACATAATGGACAGAAGAGGTTTTAGCCATAAGATGTCCATGCCCTTTCAACTTCATTTTTATGTAAGAATTCTTTTAGGAATGCTTGGTCAAACTTGGATCAATACTTTGGGATCTTGTCACACTGATCATGTCTCTAAGTCCCATCCATCATTTATATGCTTTATTGATCACGAGAAGATTGGCTCCCACATTCTTAGAGGTGTATTTCTATGCCTATTGTAATATTTCCATTTTTAAAGAATGCATATATAGCATCCTAATTTGTATATTTTAGTTACCATTATAAATTATTAGTTTTAGGGATTTCAAGATAATTGAGGTTTCTCTAATTGTTAGGTAGATGCTTCAATCTAAAATCGAGGATTTAGTGATATTCCAACAAGGATCATAGATTGAGAATCAAATAGCTTGGAAAGTAAGAGTTTTTTATGAATCAACAATGGAATCCATTGAGTTTCTATATTAAGGACATTATTTTATAGTGTTTTGAATTTTAATAAGTAATTCCATAATTTTAGTGTCTACTTCCTCGAAAATCCATAGATTCCTCATTGGTCTCTTCCTCAACAATTGCTTTTCTTTCCTTGCCTTTTGTCACTTTCAATAGGTAAGTTCTTGCTTCGGACTTTTCATGGAATGATGTTTTTTATAAATCAATAAAGCAAAAACTTTATCTAGAAAGGGAAATGGAATCTATAGTTTTGTGTCATTTGTTTGAGGTGTTGGAATTCAAGTTCAAAGTTGAATTTCTCTTCTTTTGATACATGAACTTTTAATATCACACATTACCACCTTAAGTAGCAATTTATTCAATAAGGCAAGTCAGTGGATTTGTCTTTTGTAACTTTTTCTTGATTTCTACTACCGCTTGAAAGATATCAAATTTTCCCACTAATTAATGTTTATCTCCATGAGCCTCATTTCCACAGCTTATGGGAATTGATCTTCTAGTTCTAGGTCTTTCCTTCTATAGCTCCTTGGAAATTTGCCGAGGTTGTTGCTATCTTGGCCTCTGTCTCCTTGGTTTTGAGTGTCATGACTTAGCTTCTATTTCTCAAAACTTGCATCCAACAACTAAAGACCAAAGTCAAACTTTTAGCCTTTTCTACATGTCACCTTTTGAAGGGAGGGCCAACCCTATGCTCTCACTCTATTCCTAAATTTTCCACTCTCTTATTCCTAGCATTTACAATTATCTCAGGCTACTACAGCTCCAAGGAAAGTCTTGACAAAATCCATGAGCACATTGCGCACATTTACAAGAGTACATGGGAATGTGCAAAATGTGACAATGCTAACCCAGTGGCGATTAACACAATCTATGATGACATAGGTGATCAGGAAGTTATTGCAAGCCAAAAAGGCAAAGGTAAGGCTGCATATTAGCGGGGAAGCAAGCCTCAAAAGATGCAGCCTAGCCATTTAGAAAAGAAGCAAAGGAGGGTGACAAGCCTAAAAGGAAAGAAAAATGCAACTATTGTAGGAAGCCAGACCATTATATCAATGAACTTTGCACGTGGATTGAGAAGGAGAAGAAGAAAAATGCAACTATGGCAGTAAATGACACTTCTACATTTAGTGTAGACAAGAAGCATTCAACCAACCTTACAGATACTCTTGATGGCTATGATTGAGTAATGGATATTTATAGTGATGTGTAGTTATGATCCTTCTATGTATGGTGCATGTCTTTTTGTGGAAGAGAGCACTGTATGGTACTTTGACAGTCATGCAAGTAAGCATATTACTTTGTAGAGAGACTTGTTTACCTCCTTTAGTGAAGGTTCTCATGGGGGTACAATTCTACATGTGCCAATGACCCCTCATATCGCATGAGAGGAGTTGGCAAGGTTGTGCTCACTAGTGCAAATGGTGGAGCATTTATTCTTTTTGATGATTGTGGGTGCCTAGCATTAAGAAGACCTTGCCATCTGTATCATCCATTGCCAAAGGAGGAGGCCTAATGGTTTACTTTATTAATGACAAATGCATTGTTCATGATCTCAATGATGGAGATGGTATTGTTGCCTCAAGCACCTTATACCATGGGCTCTATAGGTTGGATAATTATGCAAGTGTTGTGCATGATGCATTGGTAGTAACCACAACTTCAGACATGGTAGATGCGGAACCATGGCATATTTGCTTTGGCCACTTGAATTTTAAAAGATTGATGTGTTTGCATAATCATGATATGGTTATTGAGTTGACACAAATACATTCTCCTACCCGTCATGTTTGCAAGGGGTGTATTTTGGGAAAGATGAAACAAGCCACATTCCCCAAGGATGGATCGGTTAGAGCTAGTTACAAGTTACAGCTCCACAATGATGTTTGTGGTCACATGAAGAACCCATCTCTTGCCAATGGAGGGTTTTTAAATTTTCTTACCTTCATTGATGACTAATCTTGTTTCACGTGGGTTCATGCATTGAGAAAAAAGTCTCAGTATTTACAAAATTAAACACTAAATTTCTCAAGTTGAGGATCATACATTGAAAAAGGTAGGCACTCTTCATACATATCAATGGGGGGAGTATATGTCTATGGACTTTCACAAATTTTTGGTAGAGAGAGGCAATATCAGTGCACAGTACCTCACACAGCTCAGCAAAAATGGTCTAGCTGAGAAGAAGAATAGGTGTGGGGGTTAAAGGCCCCTATGCCTAACCCCAGTTATGTACCATACACACAATACCTATAAATATGAATACCCTGAAGATTAGGGTGGTCTTGCACCCACAATTTTGGTGTCCCTCTCTAGCTCTCTCTCTCTCTCAGACTTTCGTTATGCTCCAACAACTGGTATCAGAGCCTGACCATTGAGAGATTGGAGAGAGACCCTTCCCACCAGTGTGCCCCTTCCTGGTGGTGGTGCTTGAAGGTTAGGGCATAAGGTATTTGATGCAGGGTGCTATGTGTGACGGAGAGGGGTGGAGAGTCCCCTCCACAAAGTCAAAGGAGGGATAAGGACTCCAGTTGAACTAGAGACACAAGCAGTGCAATTGTAGACAGTTTTTTTCTCTCTCTTTTGTTGCAGACACGACGAAGATGCGGGTGCCAATCGCGGACAGTAGCGTCAAACACAGAGAGCTCAGGGAGCAGAGCTTGCTTTCTAACCTTTAGAGGGGCGGAGAAGCAACAGCTTACTCGCTGGATGGAATCGCCCCTATAGGAAGAAAACTTCCTTAGTTGTGCTAGTAGGGTCGAGGCCAGAGGGACGTCTCTCGATGCTACTGCTTCGGCATAAGCCAAAGAAGGGAACTAGAGCACATTAATAGCACGTGCATTGCTTCAAATCCATTTGATTGGATCATTACCTTGACAATAATCTGAGACGTAGCTCGATGCAGTAAGGAGACTATTTGGCTTTGATATCCGCGTCACTTAAGCTAGCTCTAGACTCGAAAGAGGTGACGCTGTTGCATCTGACTGGAGCTGGATCCAATAGAACTATGAATACGATGGCTATTCTCCCATTAACCAAGTGAGTTTGCGGATGGGCGTTAGAAGCAAGATGAGCAAAAAAATCATCGTGATTGCCATATTGGATACAGGGGCCGAGATCACTCTATAAAGGAGATGAGAAACAGTTGTGATGTATTGTCAGTGATTGGGCATTACAGTTGGCATATGTCAAGGGTGTTTTTGGGGCTGTTTTTTCGGAGAAGATGAGTGTTTTAAAGGGCAACAAGCATACAAGGAAGCTGCTGTTGCTGTTTTTTATGACAAAACAGTCATTTTCAGGACTGAATATATCTTTCCTAGTGCGGAATTGCACTTTGTGCCGAATTGGAAAGTTGTTCGCAGAATAGACTACAAAAGTTGCAGTCTACTGTTTATTTGTGACCAATGTGCAAGAAGCTGTCTTCAAGTGAGAATATCTGAGAATCCACAAGGATTTGGCTCTTGAGGTCAATTGACAAGTTGTATATCTTTCTGCAAGCTACAACTTTGCTATTTACAGCTTTGGCATCAGGTCTTTCGGTGAAAAGATATCGCTATTCAAAAACAAGGACAGCGTGTTATCTTGCTCAAAGTGGATGTGAGGTATTGTTGTAGGAATTTCTCTTGCACAATAGTGAATTGGGAACTCACTTTAGTCCAAGGGCATTATTGGCATTTTGGCAAGTCACTTTGGCACATTTGGCAAGTGATGAATGCTTGATTTTGATGCCAAAGGGTTGCACATGTGAGGTGATACATTGGTGATATAGTAAATGCCATTTTGATGCACTAAAGAGGGAAATTTCATTCTGTGGTATAAGATTACAGAAAGTAATTTTTGCATCGGATGCAAGGGATTGTGCTAAATTGCCAAAGAGCAAGTGCTCTTGGTTGATGCACAAGGTTATGCACTTTTTTTGGAAGCATTTTTGATGCCATACTTGCAAGTTTGAGGCAACATATGGCCATTTTGCAATTTCCTGGCACAAATTACAAAAAGTGGTTTCTTGGCCCATATGCAACAGTAAGTGCAAGGTTTATGTCCAAAGGTGCCATTTGTGGATGCTATTTAATGTGGTTTTGATGCTCTATACTTCACAAGCTGTGAAAG
The DNA here is from genome assembly GCF_047967505.1 of Dipteris shenzhenensis. Taxonomy (NCBI): domain Eukaryota; kingdom Viridiplantae; phylum Streptophyta; class Polypodiopsida; order Gleicheniales; family Dipteridaceae; genus Dipteris; species Dipteris shenzhenensis. The sequence continues at coordinate 43,808,835 of NC_141604.1, forward strand.
GGTTATAGGTTGCACAAATATCACACTTTTGGATGCATTGTTGATGGGAATCCTCATTTTCTTGGTTGGCACTAGTTTTGGCATTGCATTTTGAAACACGGGTACCACTTCTGAGAATGCTTTGTTCCACATTGAGATGTTGGATGGCACCAACTACTCTTATTGGCAAGGATGATGTATCATGTTTTGGTACATGAGAGGCAGGTAAAGCCTATAAAATGCAAAGGGATAAAGCCTATGGATATGGATGTACATGCATGGGAAGAGCTAAATGAGCTTGCCCACTCTACAATTATGCTCTCATTGACAAAGGAAGTTTGTCTTAAGGTCATGGATCAGTGCAGTGCTTTTGATGTATGGTCAAAGCTCTATGATCTTTATGAAGAAAGCAGTCTTCTCATTGAGCAGGTGAATAGGGATGTGGATGCTACAGAGAGCTCCATTACACTCATGGATTACATGTCTAGTGGGAGAGACAAGTCCCTGGATATAGGGAAAAGTCCAGTTGTAGACCTGGACCTCACAGGGTTTATGAGTGCTTCCCACAGTGATTCTGCTATAGGTTAAAAAGAGAGCAGAAGAAGAAGACTAATGGTAAGAAGAAAGAGGATAAAGAGACCAAAGACGGACAAGTGAATGCTATATTCAATGATGGCAATGATGTAGATGTATGTTTTGCATCTTCTTACCCACATTCTTTTCTGGTAGCCATGGATGATGGCTTGATGCAGGACCGGATCTTGGATTCTGGACCTTTTCATGTTACTCTGCATAGGGAGTGGTTTGCATCATACGATGCTCACAGAAAGGGATTAATCAGATTGCATGATCAGTCATGTGACATTGTAGGTGTGGGAGATGTCCATTTGGTATTTCCTCATGGTTCTACATTAGTGCTGAAAGATGCTAGACATGTACCAAAGCTTACAAAGAGTTTGATCTCTATGGATCAGTTGGATTCTTTGGGTTATCGTGTGTCCTTTAGCAGTCAGTCTTGGAAGATCACTAAAGGATGTCTGGTCATATCTAGAGGTGTGGTACCAAAGCTACGGAGTAGTCAGACTCCGTTATGTGACCACTTTTGGGTGTCAGGCTGTGAGGCATTTATGCAGGTACCCAAGGATACGAGAAGCAGGTTAAAACCTAGGCCTAGGAAGTGCTTCCTCTTGGGGTATGTATGCAGCCATAACGTCATCTTGGATGAGGATCAGATGCATAAACATCCACAAAGACAATGGCAGTTCGAAGAGTGGTGTTCCAAGAGGATGGACAGCCACTATTTGATCCACGTGGAGGACTTTTGCCATTTGATGCAGTCCCAGGACAGCCGGTACCAGAGGAGGTTAGAGAGCCATAGGTAGTGGCACCTCAAGTTATGCATGATTATGCGGTGGGATTGCCAAGTGCTCTGGATGCAGCTTTTAGGAGCCCTGATCATGGGTGTATTGATTGAGCATTAGATGGTGATGATGCCAGTGATATTGGGCTACTATATCAGCCATCTTATGGTGAGATTGGACCTCAAGATGCAGGTTCATGTGATGTTGGTAGGCTTGGACAGCAAGCTGAAATTCACACGCTGCATGTACATCCATCCAGTGATGATGAGGCTATTCTACAGGATGTTAACAGCCTTCAGTGGGAGTATGCCATGGATACTATTTGGACAAGGATAGCTTCTGCAGTGGGAGCAGTAAACCCTCATATGGCTGACCATGATAGGAAGCTGTGGGAGGTAGTTATTGACTTCCTCGGGTACTTGAGTGATACTCAAGTTTTTCTATATGCTCTGATGAGCATGGAGCATTTGTTCCCGGTTATACAGATGCAGATGTAGACACTAGGTTGTCTTTCGACTTGGCGGTTTGAGTATTGTCGTGTATTGATGGGCATTGGATAGTGTGCTCACTGGGTTTTCTCCCCTAAAGGCACATTGGTCTTTAAGTGGGAGGTTGTGGGGGTTAAAGGCCCTTGTGCCTAACCCCAGTTATGTACCATACACACAATACCTATAAATATGAATACCCTGAAGATTAGGGTGGTCTTGCACCCACAATTCTGGTGTCCCTCTCTGGCTCCTCTCTCTCTCTCTCAGACTTCTGTTGTGCTCCAACATTAGGTCCCTCTTTGACACAGGCAGATGCATGTTGAAGGGCAAAGGTTTTCCAAACAGGTTTTGGATAGATGCAATCATGTGTGCAGCGTATGTAATTACTAGATGCCCCACCGAGGCTTTGTAAAAACTCACTTTGTATGAATCTTGGTATGGCAAGAATCCCTCAGTGCCTCATCTCAAGGTATTTGGTTGCTTGGCATATGCTTTAGTGCTCGAGCAAGATGGTACTAAGCTTGATTGACAAAGATTTTAAATGCATCTTTATGGGTTGCAGTGTTGAAAGCAAAGGCTACAAGCTGCATCACCCCTCAGTAGGAGGATAATTACTAGTAGGGAGGTGATCTTTGTTGAGGAATTGACTCATCCCTTGCTGTCCCATAGAAAAAAGCCTGAGGTTTACTCATGAAATGCCTTTAAAATGATGCTACCCCAGACAATTGCAATCCCCTTACCCCCAGATAACTACAATAATGTTCCCCCTATTGTTATGTAGTCTGCTACAACTCCTAATCAACCTATTATGACTGATTTATAGCCAGCACATATGCAATCAGGTACAACTCCTAATCAGCCTATTATGACTGATTTACAACTAGCACATATGCCCATTGATGAGGCAAGTGTTGATTAGGCAACGGACGAGGAAATGAAAGCAATCTAGTAATCCAAACACATGCCTAAATTGTTGGTAGATACATTACAAGTTAGCAGGCTAGTAAATCTTTACTTACACAGACTCGTGCATGTTCTCATCTTGGGGTTTGATCAATGACTCTGCCTTTGAAAGCACATGCAATGAGGAGCCCTTGTCCTTTGAGGATGCAGAGGAGGCTCCATATTGGCACGCAACAATGCAAATTGAATATGATTCTATCATGCAGAACAATACTTAGTATCTAACTGATTTGCCTAAAGGCAAGAAGGTGATAGGTACAACGTGGATCTATAAACTCAAACAAGAAGATGATGGTACAATATACTGTTACAAAGAAAGGCTATTGGCAAAGGGCTATTTTGAGTAGGAAGGCCTAGAGTTTAAAGAGACCTTTGCTCCCACGTCACACATGACCACCATCAGATGCGTGATTGCTATGGTTGGATTGTTCATCAATTGGATATCTAGACTACCTTTCTACATGGGGATTTGCAAGAAGAGGTTTATGTGTCACAACCTTGTGGTTTTGTTCAAGCAATTCTTGAAGATAAGGTGTGTAGGCTTAGGAAAGCTCTATATGGCCTTAAGTAGGCACCTTGAGCTTGGTATGAGAAGATTCACACTTATCTTATTGCACAGGGCTTTTGCAACATCCCAACTGAGTGTACTCTCTATATCAGAAGGAGTACACATGATTTTATGGTCATTGTTTTATATGTTGATGACATGCTACTCAGTGGATCAAATGAGAAGAATATTGCAGCCTTTAAGGCTAAATTACATACAGCTTTTGAGATGAGTGATATGGGACCACTACACTTTTAGTCTTGGTGTTAAATTTTCCCAATAGTCAAATGGTATTGTCTTGATGCCAACCAAGTGCATTCATAAGCTTCTTTAGAGGTTCTCTTTCTAGAATTGTAAGCCAATTGCCACTCCTTTGTAGCCTAGAATGAAGTTCAACATTGACAACTCTGGTGATGAGTTTGATCAGACATTATATGAAGAGGCTGTGGGGGCGGTTTGATTTATTTATGCAATACACGGCTAGACATTCAATATGGTGTCTCATTGTTGAGTACATTTATGCACTTCCTAGGGACCAAGCATTGGCAGGCTGTAAAGCGAGTGTTCTTCTACTTGTAGGGTACTCAAAACCTTAGCTTGTTCTACCCCAAGGGGGCAATGCATGATTGCATGCTTTTTGTGACCCAGACTAGTGGGCATGATGTTTTGACACACGGTTGCCCGCGCCTCAGGATTTTGCTTCTACTTGGGTGCCTCATGCATTTTTTGGTTGAGTAAGAAGCAGCCATTAGTGGCCACCTCCACTTGTGAGGTTGAGTACAGGGTAGCCTTTACAACTACTATGGAATGTGTTTGGCTCTGAAGGTTTTACACTAATTCGAGTATGTGACAATAGTCTACTACATCTATTTTCACAGACAATCAGAGTGCTTTGGCTAACTCATTAATGAATCTATAGTAGCTCTTTTAAGATGGTTATAGGTTTCTATATTATTCTTGAAAGTGATGTTTGGAGCTTTCTACATTTTAAAAGAAGTGAAAGGATACTAAAAGGTTTAAGGCTTTGGCCTAGTGGTTTTAGATGCTCTGGTCATGGGTTCGAATCTTAGAGGCATGGGGCTTGGTCGGTGGTCAAAATGGGTACATGTGCATGGGTGTGTGTCAGTTTTGACCCCAGCTATGGATGAGCTATAGACCTTGTGCCCAACGGCCCAGGGTAGTGTGCCCCTTGATAGGAGCATGAGTGTTTTTTTAAAGAAGTGAAAGGACACTAAAAGGGAAAACAATCACTTAGAGGGAGTTCACACTCAACGCGATGCAAGGAAAAATGCTCATGTGATGTGGAAACACACTTGACAATTGAGCATAAATGCTCACTCAACGGAAAGCCTTAGCATGAATCTTGACAAAATTCAGAGAAAATAATTTTTGTTTTGCCAAATTTGAAGCGTTGCTAAGGCTACCCTGAGGGCAGCCAACAACAAAATTCAGAGAAAACAAGATGATCATAGGATTGGTAGCCGAGGAGTGCTCCATGGCAAGCATTAGAGGTCTCCTTATTGAGTCTCTAATGGTATTTTTGGGCATTCCTGCTAAGTAGCAGGTGCCAGGAGGAGTGAGCTGTTGCTCTTGTTGGGTGGTGGATCAACAAACATTGAAAAGTCCGCAGAAACGTTGAAGAGTCATGGGAGCAACCGAGTGGCCAGATATTCTATGATTCCGCGTTTGACTTTCAAAAAATTAATAAAGTAAGACTTATAGATTTGACGGATTATAGTTTACGTGAATTACAAGCTCCTTGTGTCTGAATTTAGTACATGATCTTTTTTTATTGAAAGAATTTAGCTAGATTGCCGGAAATCGATCGTTTCTTCTGTCGTATTAAGCAATCTACGGACCTCAATTTCAGAATTGCAATGCTGCCTGTAAGCTCGCCAATTGCAGGGCAAACTACAAAGCGCTCTACGTACGTTGACCATGATCCTCCACGTTCAACAATCCGGTACTAACCACGATTCATTGAGAATGAATCGTCTTCGAGCTCGCATGCACACTACCAGCAGCTGCTGCTGCTGCTGCTGCTTCAACAATCTGCAGGTTTCGTGCTGGATTACGATGGTGGTTTCGTCATGGATGATTGGAGAGTGCTCCGGATGGGCGTGGATTGTTGCCGGCGGATCGAACGTCGTAAGCAGCACCCAACCTCCTTCTTGCCCCTCCTACTGCATCAACGCTCTCGGTGGGAACATCTCCGCCGGAACCCCCGTCGGCCTATGGTGGTGTCAAGGCACATCCTTTAACAACGAGAAGTGGAGCTTCGACACAAGCAATGCAGCAGCTCGTACCATCTCCGTTACCTCCTACGACGGCCTTGTCTACTGCCTCGACGCAACGGAGCTCACCTCCGGCGGTAATTCGACGGAACCTCGAAGTCTGCTGCTCTCAGTCTGTAACCCCGGTGCTCTAACTCAACAATGGCAGTTCGAGACGGGCACGCAACGGTTGCAGAACCTCGCCGGTACTTATATCTCTTCTATCTCCATTCGATTTCCTCCCAATTGGATTTCCTTTCCCGCCTTGTCAAGAGTTTTGGCCGTCGCTCGCTTACAGATTGCCCATTGCATCCTCGCAGTTCATCTATACGTTTACGCATCTAGAGCTGCCGGACAGATCACCGCGTCGCAGTACCACCTTTACCTCTCCAGCAATGTCACCTCTGCCCTGCCCTTCACTGTCGTCGACAGCTCGGTTATGAATTCCTACTACCTCCCGCCGTTTCCAGCGAGCAACAAATCTAACCTCATCCTTAATGGCAATCTGCAAGTCGTGAACTCCTACTCCCCACTTGAGGTGCCCTTGCAAGCTACACCTTTCCCGTATCAGCAAGTTGTCGCCGGGTTCAAGTTCGTTATCTGCCATTGGTCTGTCCAAGAAGATGTGACATCCAGCAACTGCAATTCTTCGAAGTGCATCATACCTCAAGAATATTGCAGCACCAACGGCAATCAGAACTTTGTTTTTCTCAACTGGGTTGGCTTTCCTCCTCCCCCCAGGCAAGGAAGTATACTTCAGACAGTGCCGACCTACACGGGGACCAGCTATGTCATACTCTTCGAGATGAGAAATCTATTCCGAGAAGTGCATATGGTGCGACTATCGGTGTCTCCCACGAGTGATGGCGTTACTAGCAAGGGTTTTACGATGGCGGCCAGCCAAACGATCATCAGCGAGACCCATCAGCTCAGTTTCACGGCAAAGGGCAACTTCGTCAATGTTACTTTCACCAGCGACGACGCCACCGAGTGCGGACCTCTCATTGACAACATTCAGATGTACGTTATGCCTGAGACGGCGCAATACCAAGTATCACGACGTCGATCTCATCAGAATCGGGCAATTCTGGCCGTAGCGGCCACCGGTTGGTTTGTAGCCTTAGCCTTCGCGACGTTCCTTGTCGGCACCGAATGGAGAAGGGTAATTGGATTTTGCAGAAAGGCGTCTCTGGAACTGTCGGCCATGATAACGAGAATTGAGCCCCAAATACGCCGCTACGGCTATGAGGAACTGAGGGAGTTCACTGCTGACTTCGGTGTTCTCATAGGTCAAGGAGGATTTGGGAAAGTTTACTATGGACGGACGCGAGATGGCGTGAGGATTGCGGTGAAAAGGGACAACGCTGTGGAGGCGGATGACGGAAACTTTAGCTTCTATAGCGAAGTGGAGCTGCTGTCTCGCGTTCATCACCGGTTCATTGTGAAGTTCTTGGGCTACTGCGACGAAGATGGTGAGTGACTCGACTGCCAATTCTATGATTCTTCAGCGAGTTGGGTAATGATATTCCAATTGAAACACAAATTTCTAGGCCAAAATTTGAGGTTTGTGGACTGGTTAGCAGGCGAACGAATGTTGGTCTTCGAGTATTTGCCCAACAAGAGCCTCCACAGCCGGCTGCACGAGAAGCGCGACGGCATAGCGATGAGTCCCTTGAGCTGGATGCAGCGAATGCGAATAGCATACCAGGTCGCGTACGCCTTGGAGTATCTCCATCACGGGGCTAATCCGCCCGTCCTGCACCGCGACGTGAAATCGGCTAACATCCTCCTCACGGAGACGCTCTCTGCAAAGCTCGCCGATTTAGGAATCTCCAAGGTCGGGCGAACGGACGCCACGCAGTGGACGTCGACGATGACAATCGTCAAAGGGTCGCGGGGATATCTGGATCCCCACTATCTGCAGACGAGCATGATTTCCGAGAAGAGCGACGTCTACAGTTTCGGGGTGCTGCTGCTGGAGCTGGTGTCGGGTCGGAAGGCGATAGCGGAGTCGGAATTACTGACGGCATGGGCGAAGGAGAGGTACTGGGACATTCGAAGGGCGGTCGATGATGAGGAGGATCAATGGTGGGAGGAGGTATTGGATGAAAATCTGAGAGGAACAGTGGGGGGAGTGGAGGTGGAAGCGGCGATGGAGGTGGCTTGCCGCTGTTTGAACGAAGAACCTCGTCGGAGGCCGTCGATGATTGAGGTTGCAGAGCTTCTGAGGGATCGATTGCCGCAGCTCAATATCGACGATCACAGCTTGGAGGAGGAGGCAACCGGTTCCACATTCTCGTGTTGTTCGACCTCGGATCCTGAGAAGCCCTCAGTTCCGTTGTTGGGTTCGTCGATCATCGCCGACACGACTGTCATCAGCTGCGGCAGATGATCGACGGAAACTATGATCTAAGTTCTAACGGACTTCCAACACGACGGAAATTGCAGCGATGGGAATATAAAGACGACGACGGAATCAAAGGTTCCGACAGCTCAAGTCCGAAGGCAACCATAATCCTACTAAGCAACGACGGCATTTTTCGACAGGACAATGGTTCCGACGGAATCTTCAGCAGACGACGCAGTCAATTAAGGAAACGATGGTCCGTCGATCCCTGTAAATCACACGCCCTTCCATAATCTTTCTGTGGACACATGCATGTATATCACAAATCTTTCTCCTGTCACATATCTCTCTCCTGTAAATCACATGCAACTTCCAATATAATCTTTGGGGAGGGCTTCCCCACGCTCTTCAAACTCCTGAAATCGTAGGAGTCGTGTGCCCTCTCCAAAGTCTCTTTTAATGCGGCTCAACACACCTTTTGCAAGGTTGGTTCTCACACCCATTCCGGTCATCACACCCATTCCCATGGGTGGTCAAATTCTTTGGGCCAATCAGCACGTTTGGGGATTGCAATGCTGAGCTGTAATCCTCAGATTGGAGGATCCTAGGCTGCGCGAAGCTGCAATGCTAGCCCAGCATGCTCAACCATCCTTGGCACTGCATGGGGCTGTGAAACCTGCCTGCTAGTGGGGATGGGTTAGCCCCACTAGCATACATGGGAAAGCTCTATTATAAGTTCAGGCATTAAGTCCAGGCATGATACAAATGATCAACTTGTGAATTATATAAAATCACATGCAACTTCCATAAGCTTCCTTGAGGTAGCTCCTCATGTAAATCACATGCAACTAGGTGACAACGCAGTAATGGTACCTGGACATTCACCGACGTGAGCTAGCTGCCTATATTCGATTTCCTCAAGAAAGTCCTCCACTCCTTGTGAGTGCAGGCCAAAGGCAAGTGTGTGAGTGGGGGTTCGGGCGGGGTGACAAAATATGAAGAGGGGAGAGGAGAAGAGTGGAGATGAGGAGAGAGGGCACAGCTAGAGAGCACACCACAAATGACTAACTGTACAATAGATTTAGTTGAAAAAATAGAATATATACAAACCCATTTAGGGTTAGGGTTAGGGGATCTAACCCTTTCTTTTATAGCACTCTATAAGGTTAGTGCTATGCACATATGATCACGTGATGGTGCTATGCACACATGATCACATGATGTTGAGCGTGAACTCTCAACACCTTCCCTCAAGATCAACATCATGAAGTAAGCCTTCCCTCAAGATGATGATTCTGGGGAATCGAAGGACTGAGCATTACATTCCATCACACCCCTTTAATGGGAATGTCCTTCCTCTGCGTCAAACCAAGAGCTAGTCGGTGTTTCTCGAATAGCTCTTTACCGAGTGGTTTGGTAAAGATGTCTGCAACATTTTCTTTGCTATCACAATGCTGCAGTGTGATGTCACCAAGTAACACTCTTTCTCTGATGAAGTGCTCTCTGACATCAATGTGCTTTGTCCTAGAGTGATATATTGGATTTTTTGCCAATGCTTGAGCCGACTGATTATGATAGTATATTGTTGTTGGCTTTGACTCATCAAAGTAATCTGTTTCTGACAATAGTCTTCTGAGCCATATAGCCTCACATGCACCTGTAGTGAGTGCTCTATATTCTGCTTCAGTCGAAGACAAAGAAACAGTTGGTTGTTTGTTTGACAACCATGATATAGCACCTTGACCAAGGAAAAATGCATATCTCTGTGTCGATCTCTTGATCTCATGATCTCCAGCATAGTCATTGTCACAGTATCCATGCAACCGTGGATGACTTCCTCTGTATTCTATCCCAAACTATCTTGTACCTCTGATGTATCTCAAGACTCTTTTGGTTGCATTCCAGTGAGACTGTTTTGGATTTGCCATAAACTGTGCTAGTGAGCTTACTGCATAACAAATATCTGGCTGTGTGATTGTCAGATATATAAGAGATCTGATGAGCTGCCTGTAGTATCTGTCATTGACTGTAGGCTTTTTTGAATCTTTAGTAAGTTTCAAACTCTGTTCCATGGGAGTGGCTGCAATCTTGCAATCTGCCATATGAAACTTCTTCAGGAGACTATCAGCATACTTCAGCTGACTCATGAATGTGCTATCTGAATCTCTCCAGAACTCAATTCCAAGACAATAGTGCATAAGTCCAAGATCTTTCATGTCGAACTCTGCAGATAATCTTGTTTCAATTTTCTGATGAAGCTATCCTTGCTTCCTGTCACAATCAGATCATCTACGTACAAAAATGCAATAGTAATGTCTTTCCCTTGAACTTTGTAGTAGAGAGTATGATCTGCATTGGACTTCATGTATCCCAGAAGGCAAACCTTATTCTCCTTTCCTGGTTCAACATAACCTGCTGGTTGTTGCATGTAGACTTCCTCGTCTAGGTAACCATTGAGAAATGCATTCTTGACATCAAGCTGATACACATTCCATTTGCTGAGTGTCGCTAGTGATATCAAGAACCGTATGGAATCCATCTTTGCTATTGGAGCATAAGTCTGATCATAGTCTTGACCATATTGTTGTGCAAATCCTTTTGCAACTAATTTGGCTTTGTATCTTTGAATACTGCCATCTAGATTGTACTTCACTTTGTATACCCATTTGTTTGCTATGGCCTTCTTTTCTGGTGGAAGATTGCATAATTCCCAAGTATTATTCTTATACAAATCATCCATTTCTTCATTCATAGCAGTTTGCCATTCTGGCTTGTCTACTGCATCTTCGAAGTACACTGGCTCTTCTGTAGCCATGATGGTAGTCATAAGAGCATAGTTGGTGGTTTCCACCTGAATTGCTTTGCCTTTTTGAGCATATGTCAATCTGGCTGGAGGTCTACTTTCCCTAGTAGACCGTCTGAGCTGCTGTGGCTCTGCTTGGGGTGTTGCTGGCAATTCTTGCTCTTCTTCATCAACCTGTTCTATCGATGACTGTGAAGTCGATGCTTCTATCTCCTGTGTAGGTGAGGTTTTCCATTCTGATTCCTCATCAAAGATTACATCTTTGGAGATAATGACTTTGCGGTTGATGGGACCATACAATTTGTTTGCTTTGCTTTCTTCACTGTAGCCAACCATGATGTATTTGCATGACTTCGCATCCAATTTCCTGCGATGATCATCATGTATGTGGGCATATGCTATGCAACCAAATATGCGGAGATGCCCAATGCGTGGCTTGTGTCCAGTGAATGCTTCATAAGGAGTCATACCCTGTATCGGTTCGGTAGGAACCGATTAAGCAAATAGTTTGCAGTGGCTATTGTTTCTGCCCAATACTGATTCGGAAGATGCTTTTCACTAAGCATTGCTTTAGCACTGTCTGCTAAAGTCCCATTCTTCCTTTCAGCTCTTGTATTCTGCTAAGGAGTATCTGCACATGTGAATTGTCTTCAAATGCCGTGATTTTTGCAAAAGTTCATGAATGTTGAAGACATGTATTCACCTCCGCTATCTGATCTCATGACCTTGATCTTTCTACCTGTCTGGTTTTCTACCATGGCTTTGAATTCTTGAAATCTGGAAAACACTTCAAATTTCTCTTTTAAAAAGTAGACCCAATAATATCTGATGTAGTCGTCGATGAAAGTCAAGTAGTAAAGTGAACCATTGATGCTGCGGGTCTGGGCATAACCCCATACATCTGTATGTATCAAATCAAGAATACCTCATGCACGAGAGGTATTTCTGAAAAAATTGGTTCGCTTTTTTTTGGCGAAGCAGCATGCTTCGCAAACTTTTCCAAGAAACTGTAGCTTCGGAATCCCAATTGCCATATTCTGATTCCTGAGATCTAACAAGTACTTGAAGTTGACATGACCATATCTCTTGTGCCATTTTGCAGATAGTGGCATCTATTGTGGTTGAGCTGACATGGCATGCTTATCTGGTACTGTAGCTAGCATTCTGTATAAGCGTCCTTCCTTGACACGTTTTGCTACTAGCTGACATCTTTTGGATTTGTCTTTGATAGTGCATTCATCACTGTCGAAGATGACTTTGTAATTGTGTTCCGTCATTTGACCTACTGACAAAAGGTTCTTGCTGAGCTTCGGAACATAGAGCACATCTTTCACTAATCCTTTTGTACCAGTGAAATTGTTCATAGGGATAACACCTGTCCCTTGAACTGGATTCGGTGTATTGTCTACTGTGTAGATGACATTTTTATGACCTTCTAATGGTTTCATCTTTATGAACCATTCCTGATGATTTGTCATGTGAGATGATGCACCGCTGTCGTTGTACCAAGGATCCTATTCCACTTGGTCGACTTGATAGCTGAAATCCTCTTTGGGATTGAAATCAATGTCTAGGTACACTGTATCAGTCTAATGCAATTTCTCGCTTGCAAGAAACATATTCCCATGTTCATTTGCAAAATGACTATGACTAGAATATCCACCACGATGATTTCCTCTGCCTCGGGAATTCCCTCGATTACTACTGAATTGACCGCCTTGGTCGTACTGCTTCTTGCGGCAATCTCTTTCATAGTGTCCAAACTTGTGACAGTAGTTGCACTGAATGTTTGACACATTGGTGGATGCATTCCCTCGTCCTTGAAATCTTCCTCGGTTGGAATGATTTCCTCTTTGCTGATTCTGATGTTGCTGAGGATGATGCTGATGCTAATGTTGATGCTGAATTTGATTTTGTTGCTGATGATGATGACCACTTTTCTGATATGATCTACCTCTGCCTTTGACTCTGCCTCTGCTTCTGTCTGAAGCTGTGAATGCCTGATCATTAGAATGACCTTTTTGAGCTTGAATAGCTTCAGTTCTGAGTTCTTCACCAAGTAGGACTGATTGAAGTTCTTCCAGTGTTGAAATTTGCCGTTGGATGGCAATACTCTGGACTAGATTCTCATATCCCTCTCCTAGTCCATTCAGAATGACTTGAACCATTTCTATGGGGTTCATAGTCTCTCCTACTGCTGCAAGTTGATTGTTATAGTCTTTTATGCAGAGTACATAAGCATGACCGGTTTCACTACTGTTGCAGAAACTCTGGTTGATATGGTTTTTCAGTGTGAGAATCCTGGATGTGTTCTTGGACTCGTAGAGAGCTGCGAACATATCCCATGCTTCTTTTGATGTCTTGACTATGTTGAGCTGTCCTAGCATGACATCTTGCACATTCTGCTTGATCAGGTGATAGGCGTACTTGTCTTTCTTATCCCATTCTGCCTAAGCTCAGGCAATGGAAGGATCGGCTACTGGTGTGAAAACTGTTTGTGTAGATGTAGATCCCGTTGCTGGTGCTATGACAACAGATGGAGTAGAGCTACTAGTGGCTGGATTGTCCAATGGTCTAGGTGTAGACCCATCGACATACTCCCATTTGTCCTGAAGTACAAGAATGGTCTCCATTCAGTATTTCCATGTACCATAATCGGAGTTGTCTAACTTAGCAGATGCCTCTAGATTGAGGTTGCTAGTCGTAGACATGGTGCAAGAAATGTACTCAAAAGTGCCGTGAGAATCTCTGTATGAATCAACTGCAAATACACTTTCTATGCCAAGTGAAATCTCTGAACCGTCGGTGAAGATAGAACTGCAATATATAAAATCTGATCTGTATTACAAGGCTTGTGGCAATGATGCTGAGAATAGCTAAGAGGCTTTACAAGGCCGAAATGATTTGCACGATGCCGTGAGATAGCCGAATAGGCTTTACAATGGTGGCATGTGTGTGTGAAATAAAGTGCTATCTGCCCACTGAAGCAATCTGCAATGCCTCTGAACTCTGAAGTCTGCTCACTGAACTGATGAACGTAAGGTTTCAGGTAATGTAATGATGTGAAACCGTATATGTGAGCATACAGACTGACTCCGAGTAGGTACTAGTTGGGAATTTCGGGCATGGCTTAGATTGGCAACTTGGGGAAATTCAAAGCGTCCCCTCTATGGCGATCTAGTCTACTCTAATCTAGATCTATACCAACCGTCCATCGATAAAAGAACATCAAATAATTCCTTTTCTTTTGTTCTTTTTAAGTGCTGGGTCAGATGCGTCGATGTAGAGGCAAATGTGCGTGAAGGAAGTGGTTTTGTCGACGAGGCTCAAATGCGAGTGTAACTTGTGCCGACATGTGTGCATGATGTGACGAGCGCGTAGAGCATGAAAAAACGAGCGACTTTTCTTTTTGGAGCGCCCTCAAATTCTTCCTGGATCAAGAGATACGACTTGATCTCGGTGGAGGGGCAAAAGGAGTGCAAATGGTGCTCAATGATGATATGTCACTGTGGGTCACATGCAGTGATGATGTGGCACTGTGCCTAGCAAGAGGTGTGCCAGTGAAGCCCTATGCTGAGGTGGCAGAAGTGGTCACATGAAGTGACTGTGGAGCACTGTGTATGCCTATAGAGGTCAGTGCTGACTGGACAGTTGAGGTGGCACAAGTGATGATGTCAGTAGATGATGTGGCACAAGTGATGTGGCAAATGACATGTCACTGATGATGTGGTAGTTGAGCTGGCAGGGTGACATGGCCTGCTCACGTGACTATGATGACGTGGCACTTTGAGCCTACGTGGCAGATAAGGTGACATGTGTCCAAAAAAAACAAGCATAGACCTAAACCAAGGTCATGTTGACTTAGCCTTGGCTTATCCACCATGTGGCAAAAACTTAACCAAACCTGTTAACTGCGATCAACTTGGCCTAACCACTGTACAAGCTTATCTTCCACGTGTTAGCCAGAGAGTGGAGAGAGGCTTTGGAGCTGAGATCGATGATGGCCGGAGGTGCAACAGGAGGCGTGTGGAGGTCGTGCATAGTTTTTCGTTGCACCCTGTGTGTGGAGACGTTGTTGGCGTAGCGGGCTGGAGGCTCTGTAGAGCTTTGTCATGAGTAGCTGGTTGTTGGAGCAGGAGCGTTGGCTCGTCTTGATCGATCTTTGACGTTGGAGGGCGTCCCAGTGTCGTAGCTATAGAAGGTGCTGGAGGGATCTCGTGGGCGACACTACTGGAGGAGATGGCTCTATGGCTTACTAGAAGAGTAGGAGATTGCTCAGCGTTGAAATCAGTTGTTGTGTGGGCCTCAGTAAGCAAAGGCTGATAGTCAACAAAGGCTTTGGTGCGACCTGCAGATGGGTTCGAGGTGCTGAGGACGTTGACAGATTGGCAACGGAGATTCTTGTGGCACAGTTGCTTAGTGGGAGGCTTGTGGAAGCCCGTGTATGATGAGGCTCACATGATTTGGTGTCATTTGCAGTCAGAAGTTGCTGTAGTTGCCTAGATTCGTGAGTAGAGCTAGGGAGCGTGCATGGAGGCTGAGGCTACCGACTGGTCATGTACTAGAAGGCTTTGGAGAGCTTATCATCTAGAGGAAGCTGTGAGCGTTGAAGGCTGTGAGCCTAGAGAGCGTTGGAGCATTGTGAGCTATTTGAGATGGAGCAGCCGTGGTGTGAGGAGGCTCGTTGGCACTGAGGATGCTAGAGCATAGAAGCTAAAGGACGTGTTTGGTGTTGATGAAGCGAGGTTGGAGCCGGGTAGGTCGACAGAGGCTTTGGAGCCACAGTCATCGTTGGAAGGTTGTTGGAGAAAAGAGTAGAGACTTGGTATAGTCTCTCAATCAAAGAGCTCTCTCTCTCCCTCTTGGAATGGAAAACGTTTCTCTCTTTCACAAATAGAATTTTCAAGAATACTCTCAAAATCTCATGAAATGAACCTCATAGAATCTCTCACAACTGAAATCTCGCTCCCTCTTTCTCTCTCCAATGAATAGAAACTCTCAAAGAAGGAATGAATAGAATGGAATGAGATTAATGAAAATCTCTCAATCTCTCATGGACGAAAATTCCTCAGCGGAAGGCAAGGTAGCTCTGATACCATGACAAAATATGAAGAGGGGAGAGGAGAAGAGTGGAGATGAGGAGAGAGGGCACAGCTAGAGAGCACACCACAAATGACTAACTGTACACTAGATTTAGTTGAAAAAATAGAATATATACAAACCCATTTAGGGCTAGGGTTAAGGGATCTAACCCTTTCCTTTATAGCACTCTATAAGTTTAGTACTATGCAATGATCACGTGATAGTGCTATGCACACATGATCACATGATGTTGAGCGTGAACTCTCAACATGGGGGAGGCCAATAACGCACCTCAATATGCTAGTAAGTTAAGAAAAATCTTAATAAGGATAGACAAGTACACTCGGTACAAAGCTGGTACACTAATAAGTACATGTGTACCTTCACACAAAAAATCCACAACGTTGTCTCTAACCTTCAATTCTTTCATTTTTGCCATGTGCCACAACCCATGTACTAAAGCAATACCACAACTTCAAGTGACACACCACAAACCACAACCTAAACAAGAACATGCACATCAAGGACTTGACGATTCAAAGGCAACAATGAAGCAATAATGGGGAGAGAACAATAGCAACAAGTGGAGTAGCAAGAAGGAAGAGAGTTATAACAACAATAAACAAGGAGACAACACTATGGGAGCTAGGGAAGAGAGCAAGGGGGAAAAGAAGAGGAATCAAAGAAGAGGAGGGTGTGTTAACTAGAGAGATTAGGCTAAGTGAAGGGAGAGACTAGCATAGGGTAATGGAGTACAAGCCTAGGAGCACTAGAGGATCAAAGGAGAGGTTGAGTGGAGGGATAAAGGCATAGAGGTAGAGATAAAAGGCCTTATTTTCTTAATAATTCACATGTGTACATTAGTTTTTCAAAGCTACTCAAAGTTGTAAGTCTATGATTTTGGGCCAATGCATGATTGGGTGTAGCCATTTTTTGTGAAGTTCAAGAAATATATTGCATATGGCTAACTTTCTCGATTTGTAATTATACATTTCTCAATAAAATTTGACAAACTTGGTGTCTAAACTAATCTACACAATATTCTGAACTTTAATCTAAGATTTAAAAATTACACAACTGGCATCTTGGATGCGTTCATTAAACTATTGCAAATGCTATAATGCCTATCAAGCATGTAACATGGATTGTATTGGATATCCAAAAAAATTTAAAAACATCAAATGATTATTCTACACATATGTGGAAGCAATTGTTTATTTGAAAGTGCGTCCTTGTCAAGCTTCCTACAAACCAAAGCCTAGTAACTAATTGAGAACCTTTGCTATGGTTTAGGGGGTCTTCAATACCGTGCTGCAATTGTGCGCATACCTTTGAGGGCAAGCTCAATAACTTTTAACTTTTCTCATTGGTTAGAAAAGAAAGACAAACTTTTTGAAACAATGTACTCCATACTTAGGAAGCTAGTGCATGGTGGTCTTAAATTTTGATATTTGGTGAAATTTCACCCATAAATGGATGCACTAGAAAAATTAAATCCATACATACATGCAATGCTCTTTGAATAAATCCCACGTTATTTTTCATTTGCCATTGGTTCCTTTTAGGGTCACTACCTTGCAATGAGGCCCATAAGCTTGTCAAAGGTGGTTCCATTCTGTTTTTTTAATAGTGGACTAGCATTTTCTTTTTGGAGCTCCTGTGAACTCCCTCCCCTCCTCCGCTCCCGTCTACCCCCCCTCACGCTGCGCGGCCCTCCCCTCCACCTCCTCCCTCATCGCCACCTCCCGCACGGCCCTCCGCCGCCCTATCCTCCCCCTTCGCCCGTCGCTCCGCTCCTCCCCTCTCCATGCTCCGCTCACCCTCGCTTCCCCGCTCTGCTCCTCCCCTCTCCGCCCGTCGCTCCCCCCCGCTCCGCTCCTCCCCTCTCCTCTTCGCTCCTCCCCTCTCTGCACTCAGCTCCCCCACCCGCCTCCCCCCCCTCGTGTTGTGCTACCACCCCCCCGCCCCCTCCTGCCCCCCTCACTATGGCGCTACGCTGCCTCCCCTCCCCTCCCTTCCTCACCTCTCCACCCCACCCCCTCTCGTGCGGCGTTGCGACACCTCCCTTTCCCCTTCCTCTCACCCCCCCTGCGCTGCGCTGCCCCCCCCTTTCTTTCTCCTCCTCCTTCCTCCGCCACCCGCCCCTTCGTCACCACCTCTCTCCCCCCCGCTTCCCCGTACCTCTCCATCCCTCCCTCTTCCCTCCCCCGCCTCAGTCCCCCATCCTCACCTCTTCCGTTTCCTTCTCCTTCCCCCGACTTTGGAGCATTCGCAGTTAGTCAGTGCGGTATGGCGGCCACGTGCCCGGAACCGGTGGCCCAGACGGACCCCCCCTCCATCAGCCTATCGCGTAACATTGATAGAGCACCAGGTCTCCTTGGTGAAGCAGGCCGCCACGGACTTCTCCCAGACATCCGTTTATGGGAGAGTCATTGGCTACTCCCCTTCACAAGCAGACATCGGGGACTGGTTGCAGTCCACCCTCTACCTAGAGGACAGTCACATCAAGGAGGTTGCACTCATGGGACGTGGCATCTTCTGGCTCAAGCTCTCCTCAGCACAGCCTGTGAGCGATATAGTTAGGCGATCCCCTACTTCTGTGGGTGGGAAGATCATCCTCATGGTCCCATGGTACAGGGGTTTTAGTGTAGCGGACTTCGATGCCCGCTTTCGCATTCCTCGCCATCCAGTCACCCTCATCTTCCTAGGTCTTGCATCGCCCGATCATCAAGGACCTGGGGGCGCACTTTGGCTGGCCTATGCAGGACACCTACGTTGATGCGGCGGCAGCCCAAGGGGTGCCACGTGTCAAAGTGGTAGTCCTTGATCTGCAGAGCATCCCCTCGGAGTTCGAGATCGAGACAGACACAGGTGTGGTGACGCAGCGCATTCTGGTCACTAGTCGCCCAAATCAGTGTCTGAGATGCCATGGCTTCGGGCACCAGGCGTGCTCCTGCCCTCGCTTCACAGGTACAGAACCTTAGAAGGCCCCCATTCAGGCAACTCAGGATCCCCCCCACCAGTCAGCGACACCCCCTCCCAAAGGGGAAGGCTGGACGGAGGTCAAAAGAAAACGGAAGGAAAACAAAGCAGGACCCAAGAAGCCTTCCCATCTACAGCAAGCGCCCCCCCCTGTGGTCACTACTCATCAGTAGCCCGGTAAGGGGAAGGAGAAAGGAAAGGAGAAGATCAGCCAGCCTCCACCCCGCCCTCCTTCCCCTCCCCCCTCCTCCTCGGTCCCCCGACCCGCACCCCCTCCAAAATCCCCCCCAGCACCGGTGGTTCCCGCTCCACTCTCTTCCTCGAGCATGATCCAGAGGGAACCCCCCCCCTCCGCCTGAGCCACCTGTAGCCTCGAAGCCAGCACAAACCTCCCCCGCGCCTATCCCTCCTGGCCCGGCGGAGGGGAGAGGCCATTCCCCGCAGATGGCCATCACCCCTCTCTCTGGTTCAAACTCCTCATCCTCATCCCCACGCCCAAGGGCTGCTCCTAGAGCTCTTCCTTTGGAGTTTTATCAAGCAGGACCTTGGGATTATTTGGATGCAGCGGGTATTGGCTCCTTCCCTGCATGCCTAGACATCAGCATTTTCTTCCTCCGCAAGGGGGCGGAGGGTAAGGTGTCCGTCCTTGCTCCTCACGATGGTCCTAGCTATTCCTTCACTATCTCCAGTGAAGGGAATGAGCAATGGACAGATGAAAATGTTTGGGAGACGATACGAGATCAGTCCTAGGAGCAGGTGCAGGATTGGATCGGTAGCAGAGCAACGGAGCTTCTTCAACAGCAGTGGAAGGAGGGTGACGTTCGTCTGAGATGGCGCCACAGCGCCAAACGTTTCTGACTCTTGTCATTATTCGGCCACCTCTGGAGTGGGTTTGTGGCCCACCTTCCCTCCTCATGAGTATACGCATTATCTCTTGGAACGTCAATGGGTTCCACTCATCAGGAACCCGTGGCCCCAAGAAGATGGTGCTCAGACAGGAGCTCCAGCCAGCCTTGGTGGGAAGGGTACATGTGCTCCTATTGCAGGAACGCGCTTTGGGTGGGCTTGAATATTGAGGGATCCCGTATCGGCATCCTCAATATCTATGCCCCGATTGATCTCAGACGGAGAGTCGCTTTTTGGAGATCCTTGACAGACTTGTTGCCAGAGATGGACTCTTAGATTGTAGGAGGGGACTTCAACAACCTTGAGACCCTAGAGGATCAGCAGGGATGGGGCCCAGAGTTCCTTGGTATAGCTCAGGCAGAGCAGGCAGATTGGGACTCCTTCCTATTCGCAGTGGGAGGTCGGGACAGCTGGAGGGAGCCTTCCTTTCGCAGATGGACAGGGAGTCTGGACTTCTCTTGGGGTTACGGGAGGGAAAGAGGAAGACTTCTGGAGCGACTGGACCGTTTCTATGTCAACGATTGGGCGCTTGGCAGAGGTGGAGAGTCAAGAGTGGTTCCAGGGACGACACTCTCAGACCATGCCCCAGTCATCCTAGTCCTAGACTCAGCCTCTCACTCCTCACCTCCACACTCATGCCGGATCCCAGACTCCATCTACTCCAGAGCAGCGGTTCACAGCAGGATAGTGGACCTGTGGGAGCAGGATTGGGACCCCACCGGGGATATGGCAGCACAGGTAGCTTAGGCGCTTGTTGAGTCTAGCCTCATCTGTCAGCAGGAGGTGATTCAGGTCAGGCAGCAGTGTTGGGCGAAGGAGAGGGGTCTCAGACGAGATCTCGCTTCGATTCAACGGATGCAGCAGTCTTCTCCAGGCTCTGAGGAGCTCAGATAGCAGAGGTTCGGGCCCGAGCCATGCTAGAGGAGATCACCCAGCATCGCTCAGAGTTCTCGTTTCATGCTTCCAAGTCCTTCTGGGCTAGGAAAGGCGACAAGATGTGCAGAGAGTTCTTCACGACTCATGGACAGAGGTCAGCAGGGAACAGCTCCGATCTCTTAGAGCGTAGGATGGTAGTGTCAGGATAGATCGAGAGGAGGTCCGGGACTTGGCGACTGATTTCTACAGATCATTGTTCCAGCAGGAGCCCCCAGACCCTCATGGCCGCCTATGCAGGGAGGAGGTGTGGAGGTCTACACAACGGCTCGTGTAGCCTAGCATGAGTGACTCCCTTCTCACCCCTTTCACTGTGGCAGAGATGCAGGATGCGGTGAGCGCTATTGATGGGCAGAAATGCCTAGGTGAGGATGGCCTCTCCAGAGCTTTCTTCACCACCTTTTGGGAGCAGATCCACCGGCCCTTGCTCGCAGCCTTCCAGCATATCTTCTCCCAGCAGGCAGATGCCAGAGAGCCTTGCGACCGGCTTGATTTGCCTCATCCCCAAAGGGGGGGACCCTCAGGAGATCAGACAGTGGTGCCCTATCACCCTCCTCCCGACGGCCTACAAAATCCTCGCCAAGATGATCAGTAACCGCATCCGCCCCCTACTACACGACTTGATCCATGACACCCAGACTGGTTTTGTCCAAGATCGTAGCATTTTGGACAACATCTTCACTTTCTCAGAGGCGACGGAATGGGCCCAGCACAGTGGCCAGCACCTTGCCATACTCCTTCTCGACTTTGAGAAGACGTACGACAGGGTAGACTGGTCCTTCTTGGAAGGTACACTCTCTCGGTTCGGTTTTCTAGATGAGTGGATCAGAGGTATTGCTAGCCTCTACAGGTCGGCCTCCAGCCGGGTTATCATCAGTGGTAGGATGGGGGAGAGATTCACACTCGAGCGCTCGGTGAGTTAGGGCTGTCCGCTAGCTCCCTACCTCTTCCTATTTTTTGCGGAGGCCATGACCCACTTCCTTCGAGCCCATACCATTGGTCTTCGAGGGATGCGTCTCCCTATTCGAGACGATGCAAAACTTCTGGACTCCGAGTATGCAGACGACATAGCCCTATATGTGCAGGATGATGTCGAGTCACTAGAGTGAGTGAGACTGTCCCTAGAGGTTTTTTGCCTTGCTGCTGGGGTGAAAATCAATTGGCATAAGTCAGTTGTTTTTCTTATGGATATGGGAGCCAGCTCACAGTGGGGTATTTTCCTGGGGTTTCGCTGGATCCCTAGAGGACAGACGACACATTACCTGGGATTCCAGGTGGGCCTGGACATCACGCCAGCTCAACAGTTCTTGCCGGTCCTAGCCTCCATATGACGGAAGCTTGCTTTCTGGAGCACGGCTCGGCTATCCTTGGCAGGCAGGGCCCTTGTGGTCAACCAGGTCCTTCTTGCCACTGCTTGGTATGTGGCCTCTTGCTAGTGTTTCTCGAGATCATGTGTAGCCCAGTTGAGGAAACTAGTGTGGAACTTGCTCTGGTCTGGTTCAGATGGTTCCGGCACCACTAGAGCCAGGGTCACCTGACAGACGGTCATTCTCCCCCAGACAAAGGGCGGCCTTGGCATCATAGATCCAAAACTGCAGAGTCAGGCACTACTTGGCAAGTTAGTCATCCGCGGTCTGACCCCAGGAGGGCAGACGTGGAAGCTCTTGCTTCAGCATGGTCTCAGCGTGTGTACCCCCCAGAGAGGGGGTGGTTGGCAGCCATCTATCCGGTGGATCTTCACTTCTGTCCCTTTGACTCGGCCCCATTCCCCCTTCCTCCGTAGCCTCATCTCGGTCTGGAGGAAGTTGCGACACAGCCTCTCCCAGGTTCCCCCTAGCTGTCGAGAGGAGATAGACAGATAGCCCCTGATCTGGAGCAGCCAGGTGACAGATGATACAGGTCACCAGCTTGGAGAGAGATCCCATATCCCTTGGGTGCTCTGGGCGCATGGGCCCGCGTGCTCGCTCCGGGTTTGGAGGGACGTCTACAGCCAGCTGAGCCTAGGCGAGCTGGCAGCAGCAGGAGGTATGGCACGTGGGATCCAGGCTTGGCGAGCGGAGATTGATGCTGCCATTTTTGCAGGTTGGAGGATTCCCATGGTCACCGAACAGCTCTTCCCGGGAGATGAGACGTGGCTAGGACAGTTCACTCCACGGGGCATTCCTTTGGTGGTTGTAGGCCTTTTCTCGGACTCCTCGATACACTTCTTCTCTGTCGTCGATGATAGCCACCTACAGAGCAGAGAGGCCATGATCGACCTCCAACTTCCCTGGCAGCGCCTTCGCATTGTAGGGCTGCAAGGGAAAACGTGGCAAATAGACCCCCTGATTATGCAGGACCAGGATTGGAGACTCTGGATATGGGAGGGCCGTTCCTTGACAGAGGTGGAATGGGACCCAGGGGAGTGGCGTTGGCCACCATTGGAGACCTCAGAGAACCCTACCCCCTTCTTCTCTTACAATGTGCGTACGGGTAGGCATGCTCTTGGGGCTCTCCAGCGCAGGCTACCCACACAAGCACATAGTTGGTATGCCCAGGGGATATCTCTGGTCTTTCTTCACACTTTCTGGAAGACTCTTTGGGCTAGCTGGCGGCCGAGGAAGATTTCTTACTTCCTTTGGATGGTGGCACACAAGGGGCTACTAGTTGGTAGCTGGCTGAGGCAGATGGGGCAGGAGGGGCACTGCCAGATGTGTTTTCAGGAGGAGGAGTCCCTGAAGCACTGCCTTTGGAGCTGCTCGCATGCACAGACAGTTTGGAAGGGAGTCATGGGGATCTTAGCGAGGGCTGCACCTGAGCTAGGCCCGGTCACTTGGGGAGCCGTTTGCTGGTGCAGCACTGAGATGGGACATCACTTGGCTTATGAGTTCTCTAGGCAGGATCCCGTCTTCTTCATCACGCAGGCCACCTGGGCATACATGGACAGCTTCCCTTGGCATCTGACAGAGACAGATGCAGGAGCGATGACTCGGAACCCAGTTTGGGAGATCATAGGGAGCATTGCAAGCTGGCATATTTGGACTTCCAGATGTGCGCAAACCGTAGGAGATCATACTTCTTCTGCTACCCAGACCCTAGCAGACATTTGGAGCACGATCATTCACATGCTCAAGGGTCAGTGGGATTAGATTCGGGGGGAGTCCCGGGCAGGGAAGGAAAAGAGACGGCGCTTCCTTCATGACTGGGACCACCGGGAGTTGTTCTTCCAGCACTTTGCTCAGAGTCTTCAGTGGCATTACGCCCCCCCACCGTGGCTGTTTGTCCACTCTCCGATGATCATGCCCTGAGAGGCTTGTAATTAGCATTTTGGCTCCTCGGGCTGTATCCATTTTGTGATTGTAGCCCGCTGGCCTTTAGGCCTTCTTGTACTCTCGCTTTCAAGTAATATAACTAGCACTACTTTTTGCGGAAAAAAAAAAGGTGGTTCCATTTCTTAATTCACAGCATCAAACTCACTAGTGAGAGGGATTTTGCCATTTTCTTTTTTTCAAGCCATTTTGGGCTTCTTTGCACCCGTTTAGGGGGCACAAGTTGGCCACGTGTACAATCGGAGGCCACAAAACACACCCATCAATTTTTTCGAAAATTTGACAACTCGCGCTACTATTGCATTCAAAATTTTCACTAAATTTACTTCTCTTGTGCACGTCCTTTGTATCCTGCCTTACTTGAACATTCTCCCAGAATTTGAATTCTTCTGGAATATGAATTCACTCGGAATCCTTGGTTTCTTCCACTCCCTACTTCTTTTTTCAAATTGTTTTCCCATGCTCCTGAGGGGCATTGGTTCTCATGGCTCTTCGTGCTACTCAGGCTCTCTTAGAAGTTGAAATGTGCACAATTTTTGATCCATGTCACAAAGCTTTTAGGTGAGTCCTTGTTTCTCTTCACAGCTCGCCTAATAACATGTATCATTTCTTGTTTCTTTGTTCGGTTTCTTTATTTAAAATAAGGAACCATATGATGTGATGCAGTTTGTTGTGAGTTGCAAGAGAACTAGACAGAGGCTGCGAGATAGAAAAGTTGATATATGGCAACGGAAGCAACAACGGAAGACACATTTGCAACGAGAGACAATGCCAAAAAAAAGTCCTCCTTGGTAAGCAGCTAGCCTTAAAGGTAGTAGATGCACCCATTTGAGCAATGTCAAATAAAATAAAACACAAGATGTGGTTTTGAGACAGCAACATCATCTCAATTGGGGGACCAACTGGCTTATGTCCTCAAAATTTTTACCCTATACCTTGACAATGTGAAAGCGATGCATAGCTTAGATCAACCAGCTAGCTGCAAAGAGGAAGTGAGGAAGTCATTGCTGCAGTGACATTGTTATGGCATAATAACATGAGAGTTTCTCTAAATAAGAAGCATGTCTATAGGCTACGGAGGGGACTCAAACAATATGAGTAGCACATCATAGACATGCTTAACACAACACAGATTAGTAGTCGGCAAACCTGTAAGGCTGAAATTTGGATGTTAATTTTCATTTGCATCTTATAAAATTTTGGGAAGGGAGAGAGAGAGAGGGGCAATATTGGTTCAAATAACAAACACGGTGCTCGTTCTAGTTGGGGATCTATGTAAGTGTGAGTGTAATTTTCATTTGCATCTTACATGAAACTTGGAGGGGGAGAGAGAGAGAGAGAGAGAGGCAATATTGGTTCAAATAACAAACACCATGCTAGTTCTAGTTGGGGATCTATGTAAGTGTGAGTATAATTTTCATTTGCATCTTACATGAAATTTTGGGAAGAGAGAGAGAGAGAGAGAGAGAGAGAGAGAGAGAGGCAATATTCGAAAAACAACAACCATGCTAGTTCTAGTTGGGGATCAATGTCACTGTAAGTGTCACTAGTTAGGAATCTTAAATATACATAACAATGGTCAGTCACTTGAGATTGTATGCTTTCATAACTAAGGGCCAATGCATGATTGAGTGTAGCTATTTTTTGTGAAGTTCAAGGTGATGATGGAAATACAATGTTCGTTTGCTAGTGCCAACCACCATGCTAGTTTACAGAGGAAGATTTCCTAACGAATCCATGAGGCTGTAGCTTCTTGGGGAGGCTTGCAAGCAAGAGAGAGGGAGCTGCTTGTCGAAGAGAATAGCTATAGGCAAAAGGAACTAATGGTTGCAACCACTATGTTGGATGTATACTACTCCTATGTTGGTTAATTTTCATTTGTATTTTGTGAAATTTGGGGGGATATTCAACTACCCTACTGGTTGTCAACCACAGTGTTGGTTGCAGCTGTGATGTGCTAGTTCAGCACTATGTGAGAGGAAATCCACTTAATTAGAGGATGTGGACACTTATAATAATGATGGTGAAAATCAACCACCATGCTGGCATTATTAGTTACTACTAATTAGTGAGCACATGCATATTGAATCCCAGTTACTGCCCAATTGGTGGGCTCGACCATCATGTCCTGTCATTATTGTGTCTTGTATAGGACGAAATTCAATATGGCACTTGAGAGGTCCCCTTTAGGGGAAGGGCCATATCAACATGCCATATACTAGCCTAGTGGTCCACCAGCCCATGGTTGAACCAACTAAAACCACCGCACTAGTTGCAATTACGCTTATCCAATAAATTATAGATTTATTGTGGTCAAATAGTGCTAAATACTAGTGAAATAGTGCTAGAAACTGCTTATAAGTAGTCAAGAAGATCTTAAAAAGATGAAAATCCTTTGTTACACTTGCCTTAGGGAAGAAGTTAAAAACCCTTTCTTTTCATGGACCATGCATGTGCCACCTCTGCTCTCTCTGGATACATAGTTTTAGTAGATAGGCACAATTGGTCTCTCCATGCCTTGAGCATTGGTATACAATAATCTCTGCATATAGAGGTTGCATACACAAACACCCCAAAGCAAAACAAATGCATAGTCTGATCACATTGGGGCCATCCGATTTGGCACTCATCTATAATGTGTCCACAGTAGAGTGTGCACGTATGACTCTGTCGCATCGTAAGAGGTTATTCCTCTAGTTTAAGTATTACGACTGTCAATATCACAGTCTCACCTTTTACAATCCCTCCTTCAGCTTAACTTATTGCGTCATCTTGCTGAAGTTGACTAAAGAACCTAGGTCATGGGCATCTGAACCTGGCTGGGACTATGTCGCATGATTTGAAGATTGGAGGAAAGCTAGATGGCACTATGTGTCACGATTTCAAGAGGGGAGGGGTTGGATGGCGAGCCGGAGGGATCCATTGGGGAGGGGGGACTAGATGGAGAGCCAAAGGGATCCATGGGACAGAAGTGGTTGGATGGCGAGTTGTGGAACTCATTGTGCCCAAAGGGATTCATTGTGAGAGGGGATGGAAGTTGCAAGATGGCTGAATGCCAAGGGAATATAACTATGAGGGAGTGTGGTAGGGAGTAAGATGGCTGAGTGCAAAGGGAGTATAACTATGAGGGAGTGTGATAGGGAGTAAGATGGCTAAGTACAAGTGATTCTGCAAGGGTGGCATCAATTTATGTAAAATGTACCACCGAGCTTGCATGTAGAGTAAGTTGTAGCTGGCTGGCATGCATTGGATGCAAGGGGGAGTGTGTAAGGTTAGCATCAATTTAAGAATGTAATGATGATTTGAGCTGAAATCACGATGACAACCATCGGGCTTGCATGCAAAGTAAGTAGAGTGATCATCTATTGATGACCACTGGGCTTGCATATAAGCACCACTGTGCTTGCATGCAGAGTAAGTAGAGCGAGTAGCTATGACAACCATTGGTCTTGCATGCAAAGTAAGTAGAATGAGCAGCTATGACAACCATCGGGCTTGCATGCAAAGTAAGTAGAGCGAGCCATTACGAGTTATAATGACAACCATCGGGCTTGTGTGCACCATCATGCTTGCATGCAAAGTAAGTAGAGTGAGCAGCTATGACAACCATTGGATAGATACACAACCACATTCTTACCGAGTCCCTGGCAGCTGGGGACGAGCATTTTTCGAGCGAAATCTTCCGAGCGTCCGAGCGAAGGAAAAAAAAAGCTTCCAACTATGCAAAAATATGACAAAAATGGATCAGAAGAAAACATAGTTTCACTTAGAAATATGAAAAGTATTATAGGAATGCCTATTTTATACACGAATATTTATGTGAATCTTTGGGAATGGTGAGAACATAATGGGATGGATTTTGAAGAAACCCACATGTAGAGTAGACTTCTCTATGAAAATTCCCTTATGATCCTTCTTACAACTTTTTACTTAATAGGGGGTGACATTGAAAAACCTCTCTCGCCCTATCTTCATGAAAGGGTTTCTCCAAAGAAAACTCATTGAAGCAAGCCATCAAGGTAGTTTCGCCAGCGAAACCCCTTTGAACAAGGTCTTTCAAGCTTGGACAACACTTTTAAAAGTGACATAACTTTCACATCCAATGTCCAAATATAGTCATTCAGCCACTCAAATTGATCGAAAAACCCCATTTGAGCACATCTATGGGGTTATATTTTGGAAAACCTTGCATATATAGTATTAAATATTACATGTATTTTATGAGAGTGATATATAAGCCCAAGTTAATACTTATTTACAGTAATTTAAACTTCTGTAGAAACATGTCCATAAATATATTGTTATTAATACTATAAAAACACTTGAAAGATATTGCCATATGATATAAATGTGTTTAATAAGTAATTATTTATGTATAATATTATTATGTTGAGAGTGATTATGAGGGAAGTTTCTTAAATGAATTATTTTTCAATACTTTTTTAAGGTAATAACAAGGGTACAAAGGGATGTCTATGAATAAGAAGATTTATGTTATGTAAAAATGAATGAGTGACTAGTTTGTATATTTTTATGATAAAGGGATCTAGTTCTAATGAAAATAAAAGTGTAAAAACCATGTTTCCTAAAGAAACACTATTTTTAAAATCTCTTGAAAAACACGCTCCTAGAAACTTGCTCATAGGTTTTTGCTCGTAAAATTGACGCATCCCTGGCAGCTTTGGGAAATTTTGATGCCACATGGTAGACTAATGAAGATGTGCAAATGTACCCTGATCTTCTACAAAGTCGCTCTTGCTTTTCTCAAAGTTCTGATCTTATTGAAATATCCATAAAGCAAAGAAGGATAAAATCTAAAAACTAACGAGAGAATCTACTCATGCACAACGTGATTCCAAAATTTGCTAATACGCGAGAATCCAAATGATATTTTGTCCATGATTCTCATAAATTAATGCACATTTCAAGTGGGCTAGTGTCATAGCATAGAAAGCAACCATAGAGCATATTTTAACTAGAACTCACAACTACCTTCCAAAAATCACCTTTAGGAGATATGGACAACTGTTCGTAAGATAGTGCATTCGAACATGCCTAGAAAACCTAAAAAATCTTCCAAGCAATTCAAATTATCTTGCTTGTACGTGGCATCAATAGCTTGCCTCATCGCATAGAGAATAAATTTTGCTTATGCGGGCCATGCTTTTCGCATTATTGGAGTTTCGTTAATTTACAATATAGGCAACTCATGTATTTTGACCGTACACCTTGAACGAAAAGCCTGAAATGTAAGAGGAAAGCAATTATCTCATAGCCTGCCAAAAGTCCTCCTCCAAGGAGTAGACCTCCATAAACAATTGCTGCTGTAGTGAGTGTGAGTTCTAAAAGCCCACCTGCAGAACAGATGAGTTGGTGATTTTTATTAGGTTGGTTGTTGAGTCTACATGCTTGCCTCACTCTGTGCAATTGTTGGCCTAAGATGCAATTCTTAAGCTTGAGACTCATGAGTTCAAAACAGACTATACTGGCACAAGAATTGGAAAGCGTTGTAAGAAGCAAGGCTAGGCCAAAACTGGGTGCAAAGACATGGTATGGTGTTTGAGACTCATGAGGCAACTTAGCATTGTGTTATTGGGCCTATATAGCCTCACCTTGGGCAAAGGATATTCTGTCATAGGCGGCATTCACACATGAATGCAACAACATGCACATGCATCTCTCTCTCTCTCTCTCTCTCTCTCTCTCTCTCTCTCTCTCTCTCTCTTCTCTCTCTCTCTTTACTCTCTCTCTCTTACTCTCCTCTCTCTCTCTCTCTCTCTCTCTCTCTCTCTCTCTCTCAAAGTCAAAGTAAATATGGATGAAGATGTTTGTATAAAAAATTTATTGAAGAGTCTATCACAGGAAGACTGTGGTAACATTGTTACAACACTTACTAATCTTCTTGCACCAAAGCTCGTTGATATTGTTGGATCAATCATGGAGGAAGAAAAGAAGATCAAGCAATGGCAAGGACATCATTATAATGAAGCTTATTTCACCAAGAAGAAATTCAAAGGATCAACATCAAAGACCTTTTGCCTATAGCAGACACTACAAGTGCCACTTTGCAAGCCCAAGCTGACTCCAATTCTATGATGTAGTCGAAAAGTAGGGAAAAAAGAAAGGTGTCTTTTGGACCATCCAAAACATTGCGTTCCAAAGCTCAGAAGCTGGAAGAGCTCAAGGAGCAAGTGGTAGAGTCGAACCTAAAGCAGACCTGAAGCAGACGAAGCAAGTAAGTTAGTATGTTGTCACCGAATTGTATCCATTTGTGGATTTTAATTTTTATCTGGATGACGATGTATCGGATCTCTCATGATCAATGTTTTGCTTGGGGTGTATCAATCAAGGCCTCAGCATTGTCATAGAATAGGTGAAAGACAAAAGTGATTGACTGTTGCCACAATCATGAGGATCTATTGCCTCCATTCCAACTCTTGCCCAACGCTTGCAGTTCTTGAAAGAATGTTCTCATCGTGACACGAAGCTCAACATGAATGTTGGCCGAATGCATTCCATCTTACGTGCATCTTGCTTAGTATAGGGGAGATATAGAATTGCATGTTCCTTAGAAGGACATAAAGATGGAAACCATAAGCTTAAGTTGTGTGAATGGGCATCAACTTGGAGACCCAACTATCAAAATGCAAGTACGTGCAAGATCTTGACAAAACAATTTTTCAAATTCATTCAAAGACAACGTCGACGGGAACACATTCAACATTATATTTTCCTATAATTCAAACTATGCATCAACAGTTGGGGATCCGATAAATAAACAAATGTCTTGATTTATAGGCTTAAATTTAGAAGGTTACAATGGTTTTGATAAGGGTTAGTCAAGACAATCAAACGTTTTCCAACGCTTACACTACCAAAGCAATGTTTGAATGCTTAAGAACCACAGCATTCCAAAGCAATAAATTAATGCTCTAGAAGTACAACCTACAACATTAGAATCAAACTATGGTCCAAGGGTATTACATGAATAATTTAATCAGGGTTCCAAAACCAAACAGGATGAAGAAAGACCAATTTGTTAAAATCACGTTGAGGTTCAAGAAAGCTATGATGATTTGAAAAAACTCAAGAGAAAACTAAAATGGTTCCAAGGAGACAAGAATGGGAGGGGGGTTCTAAGGAGTGATCGCTTTTCCTTGCTAGTGAGGGCATTAATATGTACATGTTTTAGGAGATGGGCAAGCTGAGGTAGCCGTGTTGGAGGTGGCCATTGCCTCCATAGTTATAGCATGAGCAGGAGTCATCTCCCTTGATGGTGCATTCCAAGCCTTCAATGGAGCTCGCATAAAAACATTAGCTATCCCTGCCAGCTACATGAAAAAAATCTACAACTTGTCTCCATTATCTTCTTCTCCCTACAGGATGTGATCAGAAATGCATTATTGTTTGCTAATGCACCCTATCCACACAACATACTGCAAATCCACTACACCATTCAAAAGAACTGAAGGGTAATCTACCACAAACTATCACATATTGGGTAGGTAAATCCCTTGAATATTTTTGCTATGCAAATATTACATAGGCTAATGTGTCTATGTCATGAATTCCTTCTCCATTCACATGGAGTTGAAGCACAATCAACTTTACTCATGATTTGTTTTTATAGATCAGCATCTCTTTTCATGTGAGTAGCCTAAAAATAAAGTTTAGAGATGATGATAATCTCATTGGAAATAAAGTCCTAGTTGAACTCATTGAACCTGCTAATTTACCACATGAACCAATGAATTTTAGATGGACAAAAAAAAAGAACAAGACATACAATATATCAATAATGTTTGGTTAAATAGAAAGGTAAACTTGAAAAGACTTCAATATGGGAAAGGGTAAGCAATCTCCAGAGGAGTTTCCCAACTTTGTTTCTGAGGACATAAACCATTTGTCAACCATAATTATAGAAGACCCATGGCTTGGTTATGGCAAGGTGAAAAACCAAAGGGCTCAATGGCACTTGCAGTTATTAGTAGAGACATTGAGGGTTTGGGTGTATTTCTAGGTCTAGGCATAAGAAGAGGTGCAAAGGGGAGCCAATGAGAGGGTTTTTATAGGACATGGGTGTGGTTAAGTTAATGCTTGTTACATGATCCTCATTTCCATACTTATTGCAAATGCTCCGCTATCCAATACAAACATATTGTCCCCAATCCTTTTGGTTCTAATTGGATACTTCTTTGGCAATTTGGAGACCTCTCAAGGCTGGCACCACCAAGGGACCATTCATGGCTGAGATTGAGGCCTCAGATCTTGTAGTCAATGAAGTCAGGGATCTTGTAGAAGACAATAGAGGAGAGGTTGAGGTTGAGAGATAACCTTACTGATACACACTTGGGGAAGCCTTTTATGTAGGTATTGTCTCTTCCATCCATACATATCCAAGTCATCAACACATAAGACTAATGGTCACTTTAAAACTGACCTAGGAGAGGTCCCTAAGGGTGTAGACCCATAGCTTGCTCATCAACATGACGTTGCTATAGGGTATAGTACACTTACCTATGGCAAAGCCATGAGAGTTTATGGAAAACTTGCAAGGCTAACGAAATAGAGATTTTAGGTTCTTTTATAGGAGTTATGACATAGGTAACATCAGTTGAAAGCTAGAGGAGGCCTATAAATACTGTCATTCGCATCTACCATATTTCCAATCTCCCTCCCTTGTTGCCCATTACAAATTTGTCCTCAAGTACCTCCCTGATGAAATGGTACCTGACCTCAATGTGTTTGGTCTTTGCATGAAAGACCGGATTCCGTGCTAGCTGAATAGCACTCATGGAATCACTATGCAATGTCGGTACACCTGTATGAATCCCCAAATCTCCCACTAGCCGATCAAGCCATATAGCCTCCTTGCAACCCTCTGTGGCTGCAACATACTCAGCCTCTGTGGTAAACAAAGCAATGCACTTCTATGCGCGCGACATCCACGACACTGCACCACCTGCAAAGGTGAACACATAACCAGAAGTGGATCTCCTACTATCCACATGCCCTACATAGTCTGAATCTGTGTACCCAAGTACACGCATGTCTCCTTTACCAAAGTAGATGCACATCTCCTTGGTACCCTTCATGTACCTCATGATGCACTTAACTGCCTCCCAATGCCTCTTTCTTGGATTAGCCATATACCGGCTAACAACTCCCACTGCAAATGCAATGTCTGGTCTAGTAGCTATCATAGCATACATAAGACTCCCAACCGCTAATGCATAAGGAACCTTGGCCATCATGGCCCTTTCCTCATCTGATTTGGGACTATCTGTATGACTCAGTTTCACATATGGAGGCAATGGAGTAATCACTGCCTCCCCCCCTCCATATTGAAATGCTGCAATACTTTTGTAACATACTCTTTTTGTGAAAGCCAAAGGAGTTTCCTACTCCGATCACGCGTGATGCGCATACCAAGAATATGACCTGCAAGTCCCAAATCCTTCATATCAAAGGCCTCATGCAACTTGGCCTTTAATGCATCTAGCTCATAAGTCCCTTTTAGTGTAGAGGCAGTGATCAATTTCACTCCTAAAACCCTGGGACCGAATGAAAGCATCAAACTTCTGATACCATTCTCGAGGCGCTTGCTTAAGACCATAGAGACTCTTCTTTAACTTGCAAACTAAATGCTCTTTGCCCTTTTCTTCAAAGCCTTCCGGCTGCACCATGTAAATTTCCTCATGCAAATCCCCATGCAAGAAAGCTGTCTTGACATCCATCTGCATAAGCTCCATATCCTCTGATGCCACTAGTCCAAGCATGCATCTAAGTGTGGTCATCTTCACAACCGGAGAGAATATCTCATCAAAGTCCACACCCTTCTCTTGCTTCAACCCTTTAGCGATCAAACGAGCCTTGTACCTAGGCACATCATCACCTGTGACCTTCATTTTGTAGACCCATTTACATGGCAATGCTTTCTTTCCATGTGGCAAAGAAACCAAGTCCCAAGTCTTATTCTTCATAAGTGAACTCATCTCTGATTGCATAGCATACTCCCACTTGCATTGATCCTCGCGCATCATAGCCTCTCTGTAGCAAGAAGGCTCCCCGTAATCAGTAAGCATCACATAGTCTATCCCTGGAACAAACCTATCAGGTGGCCTAGACACTCTAGATGATCTTCTCAAGGGCATTTCAGCTTGCTGTCCCACCTGCATATCAACCACATTTGGCTCATCATTTCCACCAATAGATGATCCCATCATCTACCCTTGATTGTATACCTGTGGGAGTACTTGGTGGTACCATTTCTTGCACATTTGGTGCACGGACAGCTTGACGTCTATCAACATATGTAGGTGGATTCACATCCTGGAAAGTGATTCTCCTCATTTCCACATCCCTCATGGGTGCCTTATGCATCTTCTTCTCATTGAAGACTACATCATGGCTGCGTATGATCTTCTTTGCTTCTGGATCCCAGAGACGATAGCCCATCTCTCCACTTTCACCATAACCCAGAAAGATGCATTTCCTAGACTTAGGATGTAGCTTCTTTCGAAGCTCTTTTGGCACATGTGCATATGCCTCACACCCAAATATATGCAAATGAGAGTAAGAGGGCTTCTTGCCACTCCATGCCTCTTCAGGAATACCACCATCCAAACTCTTACTAGGTGATCTATTGATCACATGCACTGCAGTCTTCATTGCCTCAGCCCAAAAACCACCAGAAAGACTTGCATTGGAAAGCATGCATCGCAACCTTTCTTGAATGGTACGATTCATCTTTTCTACAACTGGATTTTGCTCTAGAGTACGAGGGGATGTGAGCTCCCTCTTAATCCCACGTGTATTACAGAAATGCTGAAAGTCATGAGAGAGATACTCTCCACCATTGTCAGTTCGTAGGCATTTAAGCGTTCTACCTGACTGATTCTCAACCAAGGCCAGCCATTTCTAAAATACCTGGAACACATCACTCTTCCGAGCTATAGCATAAGCCCACACTTTCCTAGTTGCATCATCAATGAATGTCACATAGTATTCAGCCCCGCCTAATGACCGTGTAGGCATGGGACCACATACGTCTGAATGCACCAAATCAAGCTTTTCAAACTCTTTCTTTCCCCTTCTTTTATGGGCTGATTTAGTCTGCTTCCCATAGAGACAGTGCTCACAAAATTCAAAATCAGAGAAACTCAAATGTGGTACATACCCAAACAGCATAAGAGTTTCATTCCATTCTGGCTCATGTGCCTCAACCTGCAATGCCACAAAGAAGTGCTTTGCTGCTCGGTTATTGCAACAACATGATCAAATACCCCTGATACATGTAAGGGATACAAAGTCCCACAGTTGGCACCCCTGGCCAAAAGCATAGAGCCCTTCTGAATTTTCCAAGTCTGAAAGCCAAAAGTGGTGTGAAAACCAGCATCATCTAGCTGACCCACTGAAATAAGGCTCTTGGTCAACTTAGGCACATGTCTCACATGTTTCAAAACAAATGCAGACCCATTTGCAAAAGAAAACTTTATGTCACTTGCTCCCACTATGTCACATGCATAGTCATTTCCAAGATGCACACAACCTGTCTTTCCACTGTCATAAGTGGAGAACCATTCCCTATGGGGAGTAACATGGAATGAAGCACCAGAATCCAAAATCCAATCCTGGGAATATGCATCATCTGAAGTCGTACGCAACTCTACAGATAAACTAGACATGAAGAGAATGTCATTGTCACTATCATGTGTGACTGCATTGATCTCCTAGATCTTCACTTTTCCTTTGTCCTCCCTTGGACTCTCTTCCTTTTAATTTGCACCCCAATTTGCATTCTTTTTCTTATCCTTTTGCTCTCTTTTCAGCTTGTAGCAATCCTTTTTCATATGGCCCTTCTTGCCACAGTGGTAACACTCAATGTTACGTGCCCTGGATTTGCTACGAGACTTTCCTCTTTCTTGGGACTTCCCCCTGAACTGTGATCTACCCCTTTGCACATTTAAGGCTGCATCCTGCTTGTTGTCGTCCATAGACTTCCGTCTAATCTCCTCGGCCGACAAGCTACCCATAACATCATCAAATTTCAGTACTCCACCAGGTGCAGAGTTACTGACAGCTGTACGAAAGGTATCCCATGAGGATGGCAATGAACATAAGAGAAATATTGCCTTAGTCTCCGCATCAAAATTCATCTTCTTAGCTTGAAGCTGGCTGAAAATAATATTAAATTCATTCAAGTGAGAAGCAATGGAGACCCCTTCCTTCATCTGCAGCTCAAACAACCTCTTCATGAGGTAAACTTTATTAGAGGCAGTTTCCTTTTCATAAGTGGCACACAGTTTCTCCACAAATCTTCCGTAGTCTGCTCATTTACCACTGTGAAATAAACTGACTCTGCAAGATGAAGTCTAATAGTAGACTTTGCTAATGCATCCAACTCATTCCAATCATACTCAGTCATATTTGCAGGCTTAGCTTCAATCCCTGCCAAGGGTTTAATCTGCTTCTTTTGAATAAGCACATCCCTTATTTGTTCTTTCCACAAAGAAAAGTTTGTCCCATCAAACTTTTTAATGCTAAAAAACTCCTTTTCAGACATGGAAGAGGATGCCATGATGCAAATGAAACAAAAATCCCAAATGCTAGTGCCTACAAGAGAGAATCACACCAAATACCAGGTGCACCCAAATGTGTATGCCACAATAGACTGAAATATCACGAAAACTGATGTCTTAAAGCATCTGACTCGTGCATATACTATGCATCCATATGAGCAAATCTGGCCCAAAAGAAAATGCCAACTGCAATGGCAATCCAAAATGCCAATAAGTGCCAAATGACTCAAGCATAAACACCGTCCACTGGCATATGCATTAATAATATCTCATCCAAGAGAGCATAGCACTATCAGTGCATCACTTGCAATGTGTCAAAGCTGTCCCTCAGCATAAAATAGCATCCATGTGCAAAGCGTCCATAAAAATAGCATCCCACAAGGCAATTTGGGCCTATCAGCGCATCTAATAAGGACCGTAATGCATCCAAATGGCCTATAAATCATCCACTGCAACCCAATGCACACCACGAATGAGCGCACATTGCTCAAACTGCAACCAGAGTGATCTGCATAAGGTATGCTCAAGAAATCATAGTCCCACGGTAATGACTGCTACTAAAAATAGAACCTGAGATGCCTCAAAACATGGGTGCCATTGCATAATCGGACTCATCAAGAAAATCTGCAAATATCTCTCTTCTGTCGGAACTCCAAAATCCCAACCGATGAGTGAGAAATGGGAGTCAACACTTATCCACTGCCATGTGGCATAAATCTAAGGTTTCAAAACCTTAGAATGAAAAATGCATAACAGAGAGATGAAATCGAATACACGGAGATCTATAACTCTGAAAATCCTCCACCGAATTACGTAAGATTTGACAGGTAGGGGTTTTTGGGCATCCGAAATGCAATGGGACAGACGGTTTTGGAAACCGTGGTCTCAATCACTGTGTCCAACACACGGACTAAAAAACGTTTTTGGAAACAGAGTTGTTTGTAAACTCCACTGGAGTGCGAATGATGAGCAACATAGAAGTTTTAGGACCTCCTGAGTCCACCGGAACTGACAGATCTGCAAATGGTTGCTCCAAACTTGAGTTCCAACACCCGGGCAGAAAAATGCAGAAACTAACACAATGAGTCAGAAATCCAATGAAATGATCCCAGATTCAAGAATGAAGGTGTTTCCAAGCTCCTGAAGTGAAGTGGACACCAAAAGCAAGCAATAGTCGCCTCTACAAGTCAATACGGAGTCTTTGTCATCGAACAGAATAGGGAAAAGCTCAAAAAACGACTTTTTCTTTGAAAACACTTAACAGGCTCTCAAAACCACTTTGCAAAACCAAAGTGACTTTTCCAAAGGTTCCTTCAAGGTCTCTGCACACTCGGATGCGAGTAAAGTCACCCACAAAGCTTCCCATAGAGCTTCTCCTTCCTCCCACAGAGCTGTTGAGCTTCTAAGCATTCACGCATGCTCAACTAGATCACCCGGGCTCTGATACCAGTTGAGAGTGCTCACAACGGAAGCAAGAACGAAAGAGGGAGAGAGAGAGACAGAGAGCCACACAAGTTTTGGTGGGTGCAGAACACCCTAATCTTCTTTTTCATTCATTTATATATGTGTTTGAGTATTGTACATAACCGGGGTAAAGGCACGATGACCTTTAACCCCCACAACAAAACCCTTGCAATTATTTCTTGGGACACTGCATGTGTTCATGCATGGAGAAAGTAAGGGCATGATTCTGAACAATAATTACATGAAACTATCGAAATGCATGTCAAAACATACGAATAGTTCTTGGCTTTAAAATCTTGCTACAGTAGGGCAAAGTCTCAAATCTTTCATATCCCATTAAACAAAACAATATGTGCTCCATTGACATAACAACCTATAAATGAAGTGCGAGTTACCTATTGATAGTTCACAAATTGTTGTCACAATGGATTGCACGCATAGAAAGCGAGCCTTGAAAATTCTCGTAGAAGAACGTGCCACATGGGACCTACTTCAAACCGAATTCAAACGTCGCTTTCAAACGGAGAGGCTAGAAAGGGAGGAAAGCTATATCCCTTTAAGGACTTATATTACTTTTAAACCATCACATACATTATAGTCATATAATTGGAGACCTATTCGCATCAAGAATTGAAAAAGTTAGAGTCCTATGAAGAATCATTTGCACAACAGTAAGGAGCCCTTTCACCATATCCAAAATCAAAGTGCAACTCTAATCAATTTGCTAGACAGTAAAATTGCTCAAAAGAATTCTTTGAGACGGATGGTTGGTGCCTAAACGTAGTCCCACTAGGGAAGGTATAGATATGTCTTGAGCGCCATTGCCGCTACCGTATATGGAAACCCATTTTTTTGCTCGGCACATATACATCAAATTGTTGACCGTGTTGCATTTGTTTTTCCTGTCTTGCACAAAAGAAATGCCTCCATGTCATAGATTCAAGCCCTAAGCTAGTGTAGGTTGCAATCACAATCAAGGCAATGTGTAGTGCCTTATACTTTCTAGAAAGTTGAAGTTCTTGAAGATATTGATTGCTGCAAGGATGATGACATTGTAGCCTAAAAGTATGGTGACAAATGTCGGAGTATATCCACGACTTGTGTTCCCTGTGTGAGCATATAAAAAGAGATAACATTTGCATACACACACACACACACACACACACCCCTCTCTCTCTCTCTATCTCTCTCTCTCTCTATCTCTCCTTTGACACCTACATGATCATGAGACTACATTGTACTAATGACGAGGATGATGATGATGCCACTACTAATGATATATGACTATGTATCTTTTTAGGACTTAGCACTCAACATGGGTGATGATGCTCGCTTAGTAACTCCACCCTTCTGCTTGTTGTATCAGGTTTTCTACTAGTCTCATAGACCCATCAGTATTTCACATACTTTAATAACTCTCTCTCTCTCTCTCTCTCTCTCTCTCTCTCTCCTCCCCGTACACACACACACACACACACACACACACTCACAAAATATTACCTATTATATTATATTATTGTGTGTGTGTGTGTGTACACACACACACACACACACACACACACACATATATATATATAGAGAGAGAGAGAGAGAGAGAGGAGAGAGAGAGAATATTTGTGTGTGATTAGATTAAAAAGTCTCATCAGTGTTGAGCCATACAATTAATTACATCAATTGGATAAAAAGTTAAAAAAGGGGAACATATAAGGAAAAAATGTTTGAGACATCTAAGTTGAAAAATGCAACGAGATTTTAATCAAAATTAAGAATTTTTAATAATATTTAGTTTGACAAACATAATATTGAAAAAAGATGTCGAATCCTTTGGTTGTCCATGTTCTGAGGTCGAGGTCCACTTACCTACCATCATCCAAACAAACTAGGCATTAGAACATCATAGTTACATTTGGGTAGACAGACAATGTTTGTTTTCCCTGGCTTGTTATCACTTTACCTAGGGGTATAGACAATCATATGGATTCTTAGATAATTTTCTTAAAAAAATTTAGTCACAAGTGGAGTAAGGAGCGAATGAGTGCATGGTTTGAGAAGGGGTTAGAGGAAGTATGGGACGATTAGTGGGCTTAGTATGTGGGGTGGTTAAAAAGAAAGTATAAAGGGAAGATTTCACGGGGGTACATAAAAGTATAATTCATAGTTTGGGGACATATTCGTGTGTGTGTGTAAAGAAATAAGTGTATGTGTGTGAGAGATACATTTACTAATCAAATTTGTGTTGTGTGTGTGTGTGTGTGCCCCACTCCCAACCCAGAGGGTAAGACCACATGGTGGGGAGTAAGCCCACCATGTGGAACTTACTCCCCACCTACTGGTAATAAGTGAATAAAAGTGGATCTGTATGATAAGTGAAAAAATAATGCCAATAGTAAATGTGTAAACCACTTATGTAAAATAGATATAAAAGTTAGTAAAAAATAAGGCAGATCACAACATGACTAGGGATTGATTATCCATGCTAAAGAATTATCCAATGGATGTGAATTAATTGTATGCCACTAGTTTGACCAAAGGCTGGTTGGGAAATCAAAGTGCGTCTTTAGATTAAAAGGTCCCATCAATAATTGAGTTATACAATTAATTCCATCAATTGGATAAAAAGTTTAAAAAGGGGAACATATAAGGAAAAAATGTTTGAGACATCTAAGTTGAAAAATGCACCTAGAGTTTGCAATTTTTTAATCAAAATTGAGAATTTTAATAATATTGAGTTTGACAAACGTAATATTGAAGAAAGATGTCGAATCCTTAGGCAGTCCAGGTTCCGAGGTCAGGGTCCACTTACCTGCCACCATCCAAACAAACTAGGTGTTAGAACATCATAGTTACGTTTGCTTAGACATGTAATGCTTGTTTCCCCCGCTTGTTATCGCTTTACCTACTAGGAATATAGACAACCATATGCATTCTTAGATAATTTATAAAAAAAATTTAGCCACAAGTGAAGTTTAAGTCACAAGTGGAGTAAGGAACGAATGAGTGCATGGGTTGAGAAGGGATTAGAGGAAGTATGGGACAATTAGTGGGCTTGGTATGTGGGATGGTTAAAAAGAAAGTGTAAAGCGAAGATTTCATGGGGATACATAAATTAATAATTCATAGTTGGGGAAGTATTCATGCGTGTGTGTGTGTGTGTGTGTGTGTAAAGAAATAAGTGTCAGTGTGTGAGAGATACATTTACTAATCAAATTTATTTATTTTGTGTGTGTGTGTGTGTGTAAAGGGAGGAGAGAGAGAGAACAAAGAGAGAGAGAGAGAGAGAGAGAGGGAGAGAGAGAGAGAGAGAGTTTATTAAAGTCTATGAAAGACTGATGGGTCTATGAGACAGGTAGAAAACCGGATACAACAAGCAACAGGGTGGAGCTACTACTAAGCGAGCATCATCACCCATGCTAAGTCCTGAAAAGATACATAGTCATATTCATCAGTAGTGGCATCATCATCATCTTCATCAGTACAATGCGGTCTCATAATGGTGTAGGTGTCCGAGAGAGAGAGAGAGAGAGAGAGAGAGAGAGAGAGAGAGAGAGAAGTGTGTGTGTGTGCGCGTGCATGCAAATGGTAGCTCTTTTTATACGCTCGCATTGAGGAACACAAGTCGTGGAGGTTGGCAATAATCTATACAACAAGTATAAGATACTCTCGTAATATACTTGATAGCAGTGTCTTCTTGGCGAATAAATAAATAAGTTGAAAACAATTTTAAAAATATTTTCATAGATTTAAAAAAACTAAATATACAATTGGGAGGTTTTGGTTTGCATATCAGTGTGGATTATCGGAGATCCAGATGCATAGAAGCCTTAGATAGTACCA
The DNA here is from genome assembly GCF_047967505.1 of Dipteris shenzhenensis. Classification (NCBI taxonomy): domain Eukaryota; kingdom Viridiplantae; phylum Streptophyta; class Polypodiopsida; order Gleicheniales; family Dipteridaceae; genus Dipteris; species Dipteris shenzhenensis. The sequence continues at coordinate 43,850,686 of NC_141604.1, forward strand.
TTAGGGAAAAAAGGAACTCATTTTAGGGCTTTTGGCCAAAATGAAAATCCCGAGTCTACCAATCACAAGAGGGTCAATCTAACATTGGTGAAATTATGAAAAATTACCATAATTTCACCAATATTACAACAAAGCAGTCACAATATCAATGGAGACTATATGGATTTGAGTGCAGAATTGCCTTTTCCTAAGGAGTAAGCCAACATTGATATGGTAGGCTAAATTAAGCATCATAAGGGAGTGAAAATACAAGATCTATATCAATATTGATGGAAATGCAATATACCACATGATGAAGGCACTTACAATTGGGGATGTGTTTTAATTGTAGGAGATTAGCAGCCAACAACATGAACTCTAACCATGACACATTTGATGAATCTGGTAACGTGGGTAGAATTCCACTCCTTACCCTCGGGCATACCTATTCCCCCCCCCCCTGCCCCCCCCCTCTCTCTCTCTCTCTCTCTCCCCCATTTATTTAAAATTGAAGGTTGATCATCTATACATCACCTATAGTGTCCCCTAACCAAGATTTTGTGTGTTCCCATCTTTTGTTTGTGTGATCCTCCTATTGTTTGAGTCTATGAGCAAACTACGATACCAAACGAGGCCACAAAAATTATTGGGTTCCTTTCAATTAGAGTTTGGATTGTTGAAATGCGCATTTAGCAACTCTGGGAAAATACTCAATTGGTTTCAATTAAGTGGAACCCAATCTCAATCAATGTTCCCTAAGGAAATATAAAATTCACAAAGAATGATGCATGGCTAAATTATTATTATTATTATTTGCCAACGAGTAGATAATTGCTTGATTCAATACCCACCTGAGGGGGATCCAATTTTCCACATGATGGAATTACAACAAAGTAGCCATAACAATAATCTAGGCTACAAAGATATGAGCTTAAATTGCCCTTTAAGATTTTCAAGCATTGTGAAGGAGAGAGAACCCATGATTTGTAAAATGGAAATGTAGTATGTGAGACGATGGAGGCACTTACACTTTAAGATCCCACCTTGAGACCCAATGGAGTGGGCCTCTAACCCATCTTGCTACTCGTTACAATTACAAGGTCACAAAAAAACTCTTGAGAAACTAAATGTGAACAATTTGATTTCAAGACAACACACCTAAGGGAACACCTAAGGTTTGCAATATGACACAAACCTTTATAATTCATTAGTTGAAAATAAACTAACCATAAGCAAAAGTATCAACAATTGTTAATGATTGATGAATACCATGTTGATGAATCAAATAGACTAATCATAAGCAAAAGAATAAAAAATTGTTAATAAACTAATCATACGCAAAAGAATCAACAATTGTTAATGATTGATGAATACTACATTGAACAAAGAGAAAAGAAGACTATTTGATAATATTAAGACTAAGAAAACAATAGCTTGAACAAAACACACATCTTCCTAATAGAGTTTTTTGGGTTTTTATTTTTCATGCACCCACTCACACACCCATTGGCCAACTACGAGGGGCAAACTGCTTGCCCTACATTGACAAGAGGGAGCTTCTTGAGGGAATCGAATGCAGAGTGTCGGGCACAGGTGTGCAAATGATCGGACCGCCTGACGTAGAGTTACTTACTCTATTAGGAATGCTGGAGGTGCTATTGCTCAGTTGTGCGAATGCCCACACCCCCTAAGGTGCCCTGGTGCACTCCTTCCCAATAGACTTAAAATCACTTAGTACTTACTAATCACTTAAGGATTTGGCTATAATCTACAATCAACACCAACTAATCGAAGCATTAATGGGAAAGCAGCATTCAAATAAATCGCACTTAGCTCTCGACTCTCTTAGTAGCATTCAGTTTCTCTCTTTTGGTGCAGAATTCAATTGTTTGCTGTATACAAAAGCAGGTCAGTGAGCCATTTACATATTTAAAATCGTTATCTGAAAGTTACGAGCAAACCCTCGATTGCTGCATACATTTCGGTTTTTTAATCTGTCTTGCGATCGATCGATCATCGTGTTTCAGCTAGAGGAAACGTCAATTTTATATTGGCTCTACATAAACGATATAACGTGTCCTTATAGAATCCCTGCTCTTGTGCTCAAAAAATGGCTGCTAAATGATCCTTCTTTAGCGATGGCCTTAGAAGCCTTTAGCAAGCCAACTCCTTTCACGATGAATCTTGCTGTAATGACTCTTGCTTCTGGTGTCACCTGTCGTGTACGGTCTTTTCGGCATTTTGGCAAACAGCATTTTGTGTACACTATTTACCTACAGGTCGTTTTTGTAGCTTTAAGTGACTTGATTAATCCGCAAAGGTCAACATTTGCAAGGATCTGCCATTGTTGCAATTATGTTGATCCCGTCATTCACTCAGGATGTAGTTATGGACTTCTGAAGAGTCTTAATTTCTGTAGAGAGTTTCCAGGGGCTCTTTCTGCTCCGAAGTCGTTTGATTGAGCAACGTTTTGCAAGTCATTGCTAAGAACTGTTTACAGTGGCCACAAATAAGGGGTTATAATATAGAATCATGAGTCAGGTGCGCCCAATGTAGCTGACTTATGTTAAGGTTTGTCACTACTTCAAAAGAGGTGCTATTTTGAAATACTTGGAGCGTCTTACCTGTGCTTGAATGTTGTGGAACACTTGATATTCCTAAGCCTGAACATGAGATCACCTATTTTTGTGGCTTGTCTTTTGTAAGGGATTCCAGTAAAGGTGGAGACAAGTGTAGACGTGGGAGGTTGTGTTGAAGCTTATGAAGAGACTTGTCAATGTTTGAGTCAATGTGAGGCATTAGTATGACATTCAACACTACTCAGGTTGTCGTCGTTTATCATAGATAATAACTTCTAAACCTAAAGAAGATTGAGTAATGCTAGGCTCCAAGAAACTACAATAGCTTTCACTGGCTGTACAGTCATCCCATCCTAGTTTTTTGATTTTTAGTTCATGATGGGAATATGATAGAAATACATTTGAATATGGATGAACCACCTTTTCCTATTGTCATCCTATTCCCTTCCACGTGTTAACACCCTAATTCCATTGTTTCTTCTATGAGTATACAATGGAGTGTAGCCTTCAAGGTGCTTACGATCATCATCATTATATATAAAGAAAAACCAGTCACAAATGCAAGCCATAGTATACACAATACATGCACACCAGAAACAAAGTACGCAAGTACAAGCACAATAGCAAACAGCAAGTAGAAGCAACTACAAACCCACAATTCTAAGTACATGCACAGCAAAACCAGTGCACTAGGAACAGACAAAAAGAAACTGTATGGTTACCTCCACATGAAATGCTGCCTTCCTGAAGTATGACAACTCAAGCAGCCCAGTTGCTCTCATAGTGGCTGCCTTGCTGAAGTACGAGTATTGAAGGCAGATAGCTGAAGCAGGAGAGCGGAATCACTTGTGCTGTACTGAAATAGAAGACCCACAGTATGAGTGGTTGTGCTTGGCTGAATGAGGCGTGGCCTTATAAAAGGAACGAGTTGCTAAGATATCCAACAAAGAGGTTGCTACTGCTGCTAACAAGTCAAGGATTCATTACATCTGTTGCTGGCAACTTCCATTTATATCGATATGGAGTGTTAGGAGATGTATGTATGTATAAAACTTATGTACAAAATTATACATTGCCTTGTGTGAATGTGCATTCCTCTATTCATGTAACGACGTGCTTTAATTATATGATACAGTCCTAATATTGGATGTCTTTTGTTGATGAGGTGATGCATCCAGCTTTTGTCTAAATAGGGTTTGGAATCTAAAAAAGATACATATATCATACATACATACGTACATGAATATACATAAAAATTATGTGCAAATTTAACGGTGGATTGTGTCAATGTGCACTTCTCCATTCATCATGCAGGGATGTGCTTTAATTCTATGATACAGTTCTAATACTGAATATCTTATGTAGATGAGCCGATGCATCCAGATTTTGTCTAAACATGGGTTGGAAGCTAAGAAAGGCATCCAATGGATCGTGGGTTCCTGTTCCATGCCCTGTACTGTAGTGTCTACCTTGGATTGCCTGCACTTTATGAGCGACACTGGGGATCCGGACTTTGTCACGGAGGCAGGTATACAGTGATTATTTAAGTTATTTTTAAAATGTTCTATGTGTGTAAACCTGGACATTATCAAACTTGGAGTCTTTGTACAGATGA